>NC_047068.1:11476694-11776694 GCF_902459465.1 Asterias rubens | reverse complement strand
CAGATATTGCTCTTTCGTGTTGATCAGTAAATTATTTTTAACATCTGCCATTATTTATGATTACCACCATGACCACAGTGAAAGTAATTTTGCAGGGCGGGCTTGAAATTGAGATGGAAACATTATTTTGATCTATGATTATTAAAATATGAATATATTTATCATCAGACAATTTATTGATCATGGTAATATTTATTGATCATCTGGCTATTTATTGATCCTTTGACTCACTGATCACCTGACTATTTAATTGATCCTTTGACTATGTATTGATTATCTAAATATTTATTATCATCTGATTATTTATTGATCATCTGACTATTTACTGATCACCTGACTATTTATTGATCCTTTGACTATTTATTGATCATCTGACTGTTTTGTTGATCATCTGAATATTTATAAATCATCTGACTATTTATTGATCATCCGATTATTTATTTATTGATCATCCGTCTATTAATTGATCCTTGTAGCAATATTTTGTAATTTCCTTAACTGCCATTCTCACTTGGTTTGAGCGGATCAGCATGGCAGTCATCATATTGAACTGTATTACCCTCGGCATGTATCTACCTTGCGAGAAAGAGTGCAACACAGTACGATGCGTGGTTCTAGACGGCTTTGACCACTTCATCTTCGCATTCTTCGCTGCTGAGATGGTCATCAAACTTCTGGCCATGGGGGTCAAAGGTCAACAAGGGTACTTTCATGAGACATGGAATCGCCTTGATTGTTTTATCGTCGTGGCTGGGTGAGTTATCTGTGTTGCCTGTAAATGTCATTCACTGCATGCAGCTTTGATGTTCTTAAGGGAAAAAAAGGGTTTAATTAAGTAACATCAACTAAATGCAATTTACTTGTTTGATTCGTTGAAAAAAGAAGTAAACATATTTGTTTTGTGGTATGCCATGTGTGTATCTACTTGCCAGATAGATTATTGAGAATCTGTCTTGTTACCGCAAACCAAATATATATTGATACCTCACCATACATGCCTTAAATTCCATACAGGAGTAAACATCTATACAATTGTAAAATCTAAATTTGTTCTTTCCTTTTTTGGTTTTTTGTGTTTTAGAAAGGATACACTGAGCTTTTTTAAAATACAAAATATGAGCTGTACTGCTTTAATGTGTAAGAAAAAAGAAGAAGCAATATTTATCTGTGATTTATTGAAAGGCAGAACTTGCCAGACCTTTCGTCTTTGCCTGTGATCGATTAGCATGGCAGGTGTTCTCTAACTTTTCAACTCAGTAGGTTTCATTGAAATGTTATCTACACGCTGACCTTTAGGATTGTTAGAAATGACATCACAGCTCCGTCTCAGATCCATCTCAGATCCAGCTCAGGTCCTGCTCCGAGAATGTTGGAGGTGTGAACATCGCTGGATTTATTTATGGGCTGGGTCAGCGCTAGATGAATGTTGAATAATTTCACACCTTTAAAGGGAAAGTACACCTTTGGTTTTTGGAGCCGTCCGACCGTTTTAATCCTGTATACTATAAAGATAAGTTTATAAGATTTCATTTCAAAAGGTGGTCGGTTTTTGAGATACCGCAGAAAATCTGGAGTGAATATGTCTACGCAGGAAAAAGAATTGCTAATAGGAATAAAACAATCTGAGAAGTGTTACTGACAGTAGGCTTCTCAGATTCAAATCTTGGGACATGAAAAGTGAATTGTTTTAAAAAATGCTTTATACTATTGAGAGCCATTCATTTTAAGAGTGATCCAAACACATACCTTTTGCTTTAAACAAGGGAGAATTAAAGGCAGTGGACACTATTGGTAATTACTCAAAATAATTATTAGCATAAAACCTTACTTGGTAATGAGTAATGTGGAGACGTTGCTTGTATAAAACACTGTGTGAAACGGCTCCCTCTGAAGTAACACAGTTTTCAAGAAGGAAGTAATTTCCCGCGAATTTGATTTCGAGACCTCAAGTTTAGAATTTGAGGTCTCAAAATCAAGCATCTGAAAGCACACAACTTCGTGTGACAAGTGTTTTTTCCTTCTTTCATAGTTATCTCGCAACTCCGACGACCAATCGAGCTCAAATTTTCACAGGTGTGTTATTTTATGCATACGTTGAGATACACCAAGTGAGAAGATTGGTCGTTGACATCTATCAATAGTGTCCAATGTCTTTAAATGAGGAAAGTTTCCTGTGTTGAAAGCTTCTTTACTTTAAGCTTTTAAATACATGAGTTGCATCATCCCTTTAAAGCTGTTGAAAAAGTACTTTCAACTTCTAGGATGTCAATAGTTCAATGCGTTTGATGACGCGTTATGTTTATTTGTACCTGGCTGTTATCTTATAGGCCTATATGCTACAGTAAATTACTTCATTAAGCTAATGGATATACTATAATAATAGTAATGTTAACACGCGGCTCTTATGTAGCGCTTTTTACATCCGAAGGGCATCCCAAATACTTAGTATAATTACTACAGGTATGCTGAGCTGTATTCGAATCTTTAAGACACATTTTACAAAATATGTATTTATACCTCAGGTTACAGTTTACAAGATGCTGTGTTGCAAACTAAGCACAACGTACCATGTCAGAAACAAAGGGGTGAACCCCTTCTTTTAACTTTAACTGCACTGGGTTCTTTTAGGAGCATTTCACAACACACAGGACCAACGGCTTTACGTCCCATCCATATGGACTTGAACCCACTCTGCTGGTCAAAAGAAAAAAACCAAGAATGTGTAATACTTTTTCAAATTCTTAAAACATACAAACTGACATGGCATTCCAAGACCATGCTTGAGGCAGATGTCCACGCAAGAAGAACAATCCCTAATAGGAATACACAATCTGAGAAACGTTACTGACTGTAAGGCTTCTCAGAATCTAATTTTGGGGCATAAAAAGTTAATATCTTTTACATAACCACACTACTTCAAAGTGAAATACTTCTCAAAATACTTTGTACTATCATAAGCTGCTGTAGTCTTCTAACCAAAAGATTTGAAGAGTTACCAAATGTATTTTCCCTTTAACTCCAGTAAATTTGTCAAAACATGAATAATTTTTGGTCTGAAAATCAGAATAAATATTAAAATGCTGATTCATCCCTGCCATTATTTGTTTCAATTCTGATCATAATCATGAAATTGAAGCGAACACTAATTTGTTTTGAATGTTCGCTGCAAATTAAAGCGTGAAGACCTCATGCAGTTGTTATCAACGCAGGAATGTTGGGAGTCTGGAACCCCGTCACTTCGAAAGCATTTCACTTCAATTAATTCATTTACGCACTTCCTCCCGACTATGATGCCGCTGTGAACTGTGTTTCTCATTCGCATAATAACAATTAATTTATTCTTTATGACAAAATAGAAAACAAATATTATTTATGGCTGGTTTTGAGTTAAGTTAAAACTATTCAGACCAGAATGGAAATTTCAGTGTGTGTATTGTTTATCTAAACTAGCAGCCATGTGTGAGGAAAGTAGCACACAAAAAAACCTTTTATTGATTTGTTTTCGTATGAGATAAAACAGTCTTTTCACAATCGATAAAGGAACAAAAGCGCTTATGATTTCAACGATAGCTTTGATCAAAAGCAGACCTGATGGTACACATACAAAATGTTGGCGATTTGATGCAATTTTGTCATTGTTTGGATGGACGCCAAAAAATCATTTCTTATTTATTTTTTTGAAATTACGAGGATTGGGGATGAAAGAAGCTTTTTTGAATTTATGGAAATATATAAACCTATTACACTTCCTGCCGTGTAGTAATAATAATAATAATAATAATAATAATAATAATAATAATAATAATAATAATAATAATAATAATAATAATAATAATAATAATAATAATAATAATAATAATAATAATAATAATAATAATAATAATAATAATAATAATAATAATAATAATAATAATAATAATAATAATAATAATAATAATAATAATAATAATAATAATAATAATAATAATAATAATAATAATAATAATAATAATAATAATAATAATAATAATAATAATAATAATAACAATTACAGTAAACATTTCTACGGCGCTCTACAAAGAACACAGCGCCTCACAAGAAAAAAAAAAAACCCATAAGCCTTGGATGCATTGTTCAACTTGCTGGTGTTTTGCGAAGTTGCATCAGCATCATTTACCAAAGATGAATGTGATGCGTTTAGATGCTGTGTGCGTATTTGTTTCACAATAATGCTGGGAAACGCTGGCATAAAAAAACATCTGCTTATAGTTTGGTTTACAACAAACTACACTTTCAGTGTTCAACTCTGCGCCTTGAACACCCAGCCGGGTGGATATGTGCGCATTACAAGTCTTATTATTAATATTATTATTATTATTATTAATGCAATTCAATATAACATTTATTTCCATCTTGAACGACGTACTTTACAGAATGCAGAAGACAATATTGAGGAGGCCAATTCTACAATAAGTTAATGTATTGTTGCATATAATAACCAAATTTGTAACTAGATATAGACATTCTGGGGACCAAAACCTTTCTTGATATTTTCACCCTCATAAAAAGTTGATTTCAAAATTTCAAAAATTAATTCACTGTGAAGAAATACAACCCATAGAGTTAGTACACATGTACTATAACAGGAAGAAATTACAGTCATCAGACACTGTATGCATCCAAAAAGCAATCATCAGTTAAAGTGTCATATTTTGATTACAATTTAAAATATAATAAAACCTGAACAAAGTATTTCTTCAACACCTTCACTGACTCTCGTGGTTCATGTGAATGTATCATGTACAGTAATTTCAGTAATAACTTGGTTCTGAGATACAACTTCAGTATGTGCTGTGTTCGTTGGTGTAGTTTTATTTGTGTATGTTGCCATGTACATCAATTCAATATAGGGCATCAAAGAGGATGATTTAACAAAAATGGGGGATCAACTCACGACAATTTACATTTGAATAAATATATCATTATACATTGTTTCTGTGTGGAAGGAATACTTATTGTACTTCCTTATGTTGAGTAACAAGGTTTTGAGTTTAACACTTCACCATAATCAGGGCCCAGTTTCATGAGAGCTTCTTAAGCAGAAAATAGGGCTTCAAAAATGTTCTGCTTAGCAAAAATTAAGCAAGATAACAGTCATATATTGTACATGTGACATGTTATTTTGGCTGGTTACTTTATCCAGGTAAGCACAGTTTTGATGCTTTTTGTGCCAAGATTCTAACAGTTTGAGTGTTTACCAAATGATGATGGATTGCGTCAGATTAAGAACTGATCCCCAGGTAGTTATTTAAACCATCCCTTTAACGTAAGGGATGAGCAGCGGAATTGCCCAGGGCTCTGTCCCACATGAATCGATATTCTAGTATCTTTACTTCTGAGAGAGGATCAGAGATTCTGAATGATGACCTGGCCAAAGTTGAACCAGAACAAGAGACGAGACTATAGAGACTCCCCATGCTGGGAGCAATTAGTCATACCACTTAGGTCTCTCAAGATTAAATCAAGAGTTGTATTTTCCTTGAAATTTTTCTGTATTCAGGCGTGGAATTTTATCCTTGAACGCGAAAGCCCGTTTTCATTCTGAAAAGGGCACTTCCATTGGAAAACCTTAAAGTCAATTGGAATTTTGAAGGGGGCACCACGGACCAGGGGCAACAGAGGGCATTGGCCTGCGAGTCATTCCAGTCCTGTGTATTTTGGCCCTTCATTTTCCCCTCAAACTTAAATGAAGATTGAAATCAGCCTTGGTCTCGGAACTCAAACCATAGAGAAAGGACCTTTCTCTGTGCTCAAAGAAATCACAACAATAAGTAACCTCAAGAAATGCTTAAGATTTGATTAACCCTTCCCCTTTCAAAGACAACGTCCAGAAATTGCTACTATCGTTGAGTTGTTGACCTAATTTTGTTCTTGTAAAAATGTCTAAAAGAGAAATTTGAAACAGAAATTTGGTTTTGTTTCAGAAGCAAAGATACTATGTTAACATGGAAAACATTTGAAAATGTTTATTCAGGATATGACCTTTACTTTTACCCTTTTTGATTTGAGTGAAAATATGTCAGATCTTTGAGCAGTTTCCGGCCACTTTGGGCATTTTGGTACAAGCCATTTCAGCATGCTATGGTCTTTAAAGGGTTAAGTCAATGTTCACAATTGCCAACTATGTTACCATTCTAATAAGTTGCATTTGAGATTAATCCAAGTTTAAGAATAGCCTCTGTTATTACACACTTTATCTTTGAAGTAATTCTTCTCTTCTACCCACCCCCAATCCCCCCCCCCCTCCAAGTTTATTTTCCGGTCTAGTGTGGAGCTGTGACCTTAAACACAGTGATGCAATTGTCAGACCAAAGGGGATTGAATCATTCTTTTGATTATTTGATTTGTGTCAGTGTGTATTATCATGTATCAAATATCTAACATTCTTTGAATATTTCTCCCTTGCAGTTCAGTTTTTAAACCTCCTCTATTATTAAAAATGTTATGATGATTTTTATAACTAATACGATTATGAAATTTCATAAGAACAATAGTGCAGTTGATGTACATTTTTATGTTATGATTTGTGTGTATTATTCATTATGCATGTGGGGCTGCATTGTATGCACAGCGGGAGGCGGTTTCTATATTTTTTGTCACCGCGGGTTCAACATTTTTGACCTGGTTTCTGCATCTCTTGTCCGGATTGGCAGCTAGAGCTACGGCTACGGATGTTGCTAAGTGTGTTGCTAAGGATGTCCCATACTTCAATGTATGACGACATGGAAATCTAGCCTTAGCCGTTGCTGTAGCCGCTAATTCGAACAGGGCCTTAGCTTCATTTGAATGTCTCTCCTTGCAGTAAATACAAATAAATTGAATTCAATAGGATATATTGATTTGTTTCTATTTCTTAATTCAATCCTTCCTCCCTTTCTTTCCCTTGCCTTTGGTGATAAAGAGTTATCGAGTATGTCATGCAGTAAGTCTTCCTGTGTCCATTTTATATTTGTCAACAATTTCTATTTGATGTTTCAGATTGTTAATTAATATTTCATCTTCATCTGCATATTCATATTCCTATTCGACGCTCACTTAAACTTCATTCACAAATCCATCCATAATTAGCTCGGCACAATATACACAATGCATCTCATCGCTTAATGTGTATGAAATATTTCACTGATTTTAATATTTTTATATAAATAATCTTGTGAGATTAGATTCCAAGTGAAAATAATTCATGAGTCGAAGTGAAGGATTTTGTCTCCATAAACAGGACAAATAAATAACAGTCTATTTGTGTCCTACACAACCAAAACATTTACGCTGCCGCGTGCTCTAAGCACTTCACAACCCCAAGCGAATTTGCTCGCTGAAATTTGATGAGGTTGCGCGATAGAGGGCTAGTGTTTGTTATTTTAATGCTCTAGACTTAAAGCAGGAGTTTGCGAACTTCTTGCCTATTCAGTCAATCCAATCCAAATAGAGATGTATTGTGTAGACTTAGAGTGCCACTTTAATGTCTTGAGAGTAGAGAAAGTGAACACTCGGGATATCATCCTTATCCAAGTGACCGACTTTTCCGTGGAGATGATGAAGCCTGGAATAAAAGCATGATTAAAATGACTCTCCGTTGACCCATAGAGTTTGTATTCTGTAACCCATCCTTCTGGAACGAACTCAAAACAAGCGACTGTCTTGACTGATTGGGAGCAGTTTTCAATATATCCCTACAAGCTGTGGGGACCATAGATGAAAAAAAAAAAACATCCTAAATATTTGGTACAAAAATTGTGCCTTATTGTTCGATTTGCTTCAAATTTGTCCATGTTAGTTGAAGAAAACAGTCGTCTTTCATGAATGCTATCTCTGGGTCAGTGGAGGTCATTGGGCCACATACATGTAGGAACTCATTCATGTATTATGCAAATTCAATCATGACTAATTTACATACATGTACTGACATCTTAAAGGGCTGGTACAACATTGCCTTATTTCTCTGCGAGTAAGCAGTATACATGTAAATCTCACTTTATGTTGAGTTTCCAGTGAGCTTTACTGAGTAATGTTTCCTCATGATACTCAACTATATTCAAGAAACTAAAAAAGTTCAAATTTTAATGCTCTATCCAATACAGTTTTCGCAGCATCAAATCATAGATATTTATGAGATCTATTTATTGAGCACTGATGGATTATTCTGATTAGATGTTGTACAATCTCTTTCATCATCACTCTCACACATTAAGAAGAATCTTAAATCGATCTTAACAATCTTGTTACGGTCCCAGCGAGGGCCCCAGTACGATGCACGTATATTTGTTAGATGATTTTATTGCAACATTAGATGAGGAGCATTTTAAGCATGTTAAGTTCAAGCCACTCTGCGTGTAATGTTTCATCCGTAGCATGCCTCAGCTTTTCTATCTTCAGCTTCGTAAAAGCAAATCTTTAAGATGCAAACTCTCTACGCTACTCTTTTTCATCTCTCTGCTTCTATTAATAGGCCTCTAGCTTTGGGCAGCCATCTTTGTTTTCCTTCTCATTAGGTCAATATGACCAAAATGAGGCTGAAGGTGACTAGTCTGGCCCCTGTCAGTCAAAGCATGATAATAAGCTTTGTACACAATGGAAACCAGACAAAGATGGCTGCTTGAGTGCAAGATCTATGTTGAGATGACTTTTGTAATGCTTGTTCAAATCTGGAATAGGTACAAAATCTCATCATATGCACAATAGTCTTTAGTTAGCCAGTTTTGGTTTTGTAAAATTACTGATTTGCAAATTGAAAATTGGAAAGTAAACCATTAAAATCATCTCACTAGATTAGCCAATTATTTAGTTATTAAAACACTTTATTCAAGTTAGTCACTGTTTTGCAGATAATATTATTTACTGATAACTTAGTCATATCTTCTTTGCATTTTCACTTTTCAAAATAATAAAAGTTTTCAAGATAAAACCATTATTCTACGATTTCAGCTCTGAAAGGAACAGGGTTTTTTTTTATTGAGGGGAATATTTAGCTTTCTACTCTTACCACTTGTATTCCATTTGTTATTCCAAAAGTTGAAACTCGTTTAGCAGTATAAATGAACAAGATTCTTGTTAGATTCAGAACCACTTGTTTTTTAAGTGGAGTTTTAATTGGTTAAATTTACCCCCAAGACAAGTATTTTGAAGATAATTAACAAGAAAACAGTTATTAAAAAGGGGAAAATATTTTTTGTTTAATTAGTAATAAAATAAATACACAAATAAAAAAATAAAAATTGTAATAAGAAAAAATAAACAAGACTTTTATGTGAACATTTGGGTGTTAGATATCCAAATAGACTATTTTTCAGCTGTGAGTTCAGAAAACATCCAACGCTCATGGTGATAAAAATAACCCCATAATAAATATTAATTTCCTGCCGTATTACTTGAGCCATACAATCATATTCAGTTTCCTGGGGTTCGTCAATTTAGTGAATCTGTGGCTTACAGCACCTGGCATCTTTAGGTGCCTCTGGAAACACTCAATAAGAAAAGATCAAACTCGACATGAAGTCTGCATCTCTGAGATCGTCATCATGGCCTTGAGTTTTCTCCCCCTCTCTTCTTTTTATTTTTTATATATTATCAACCATTCTAGTTAATCAATATGCAGACATGGTTTTAAAGTTGCAGGGGGAAAAAAAAAAATCTTCCGAGATGGATAAATTTATCAATAGATTTGAAAGAGTCAAATTTCATTTTGGAAAAGGTTTCCATGACGACTGGATTACAATTGTAAGTGATCGTCTGTCGCTGACATGGAGAATTGATGTGGGGGGCTTAATTTTGTTATAATTCATGCACATTGTAAATGTGTTTTTTACATCGAGTCGGGACATGCTGTGACGCATTATGGATATGAATTTGTGTATGGGGGTATATACTAAATAATTAGACAGTTGAAGGATTGAAAAATACATTGTATAATGTGTCAAAATCTATGTACAGTGTAAACGGAAATTCACAAATCAAATAAAGGGGCAACTGTAAAATATTCAAAGTTTTTCATTTGAAACACTACTTTTAAATTGCTCTTTTATTATTGAACTATTGCAGTGGACCAATGCCACCAATCGAAAAACCCACTTGAACATGATTTTGTTTTATTCCAGCAGCAAAATAAAACACAAACTCAGCTTATTAGAAAAGTATTTGTTTTGGCAGACAATTTGTAACAAAATGAAAGTGTAAGCTTAATTGTTGCTGTATTGACGCTGTAATGTAATCACATTTCTAATATGTTGTGTGCACCATGCTGCATCTTCACACTGCCTCACCATCATTTCACTGAGCACTCTTTAAGTCTCACTGTTTGATGCATTTTGACTGACTTCCACTCTCGTCATGAACTCATGTTTACAGTCATTCTCACTTCAATAATTTAAACTGGCCATTTTGCTCATTTTTAAAACTGGAATAAAATCAAACACATTAGAGAATTTTTTTTGTTAAAATACGATCTAAACGCATGATTTCCTTTTTGAGGAAAGATGAAGCGATAGTGATACACCAAACCAATTAAAATAACATTTTTAGTTTTTTTTTAAGTTTTGTTATAAAGTTTTATGCTGCTCATATTCCGAACTTCTATTTCAACCGTTTATATCAAAAGAAAAGTCATCTTTTGATCTTTAAAAAAAAAAAAAATCGAAAAAATGGCTGAGAGAAATTCCTCAATTTGAACAGAATCTTATACAGCAAACAATTTTTTTTTATATTGATGGTTCCTGACTGAAGTTATGTGAACATCATAATAGTTTTGTAGCTATGAAACAAATTACATACTTGATTATTACAAGCCATTCCAGACTTTGTTTCTCACATCTTAACGTATTCACGATTAAGAATGAGACTTTCTGTTTTTAAAATAATGAGAGTTTGATATTTCATTACGTTGGTTAGACTCTGATGGTATCTAAAAGTGAGCAAATTGGCCATGTTATCATTTTTTAAGATACTTGTTTGTCAACAAAATGGACACAGAAAGACCCATCTCTTTAAAGGTACATGAAGTCCTCGGTTCGTTGGCTCTTTATTAATCTCCCTTTTTTTATCCCTTCTTACCCTTTTCATCCACATTGTTTACCCCCGTATTTTCTGGCTCCATTCATTTGTTTTTCTACGTTTGTTCCTTAACCACCAAATACGTGGTTCGTTAATTCAAGCCCTATTGAAGAATTTCAAATCTCGGTAAAGCCAGTGAGAAGAACATCACTCTAAGTAGTGAGTTTTTACAGACAAAAACAAAATAAGATAAATTAAAAATCTCAAAATCCTTACAATGTCCCCCAAAATAAGAGACGTTTTGGGAGATTGTGGGACTTCAGGGAATACCAAACAAGAGACGGTCATTCTTGTTCATGCATTGTCTGTGAGTCATGTTTAGTTAATATATTATTATTTTCCTGGAATTTTTGCACTATCTTTGGTTGCTAATCGGACATCAATTTTTACTTTCTGAGGTTCAGAGTTCATTTCAAAATGAGGCTTTTCCCTTAAACATGCTACACAACTTAGAAAGACCTTTTTCTCACTGGCGCTTTTATTCACTTCAAATTAAACATCATCAACTGCAATTAACCCATTTTTTGTTTCATTTTCCTGGGATGGAACCAAAATATTTGATTGTTTTGGTTGTCGTTGGTGATCATGTATTTTAGAATAATTGAAAACTGCATTTTTTTCTCTCACAGAGCTTCGTCTAGTTCCCAAGCACTCCTGGGTACCCACCATGCATCTGGGATGTCTGACTATTTTATATTTCATGTTTCAACCTTTAAACTAAACCTTAAGACATGAAACCTCAAGATTATTTGTTTGAGATATTGAGGTTGTGTTTGGATTTTCTAAGCTGTGGTGGTTAAAGGAAAACTTACCGAGAGCACCTCATGAAGAAGTAAACTCAGACCTTCAGAGATTTTGTTATTTGCCGTTTTGTGCCTTGTCATTTTGTTTAACCTTAAACAGTGAATGGAATGAACAATGTCTGTTTTTGCTGAAGTTGTTTGTCATTTATATGTGTATAATTGTAGGATGCTTAATGCAAACATTAATGTAAAAATTTGATAAAGTGGAAATGTTGTTGTTTCTCCTCCTCATAAGACAAAGTACAACTCAAGTCAGTTGTCTAAAGTTTTAAGTCTCGCTAAATTGGTCAGAGTGAATATATGCCCAAAGGTTGTTTCTTAGTAATTTAAATCTATTGAATTTAAGATCCACCCTCCCTCTGAGAGGTATGAGTAATTTATCATTTTCGGAAGCTGTTTTTATGACAGGAAAATCTTGAGATGTCCTTTTAAGATGTCATCTTCCCTGACTGGATATGTCTGCTAAAATTTGTGGAAGATAGGGATTAGTTTTCTCCAATATATATGTGTGTTATACACCACGCCCCTTTCACCCTATCTTGTAACCCATGTAGTTACAGCGAATCTTTCCCTGTCTCTTTCAAAATACACTGCAGCTCCACCCCCACCCCCCAAATTTTTTTTAAAAATACATACAAAAATGGTTGTTTCAAAAAGTCATTTAAATATGGCATTAAAATTGACCAGTCGACAGTTGGCGTCTTAAAATGCTCACAAGCGAGAATGAAAATATTTGTAACCCTTGTGAAAGAAATGCCTTTCAGGTCTGTGTAATATAAGCATTCAGATTGATTGGAGTTCAAATTTAAACATGTCTTATGTTTCCAAACTATCATGTAAGCAAAATCCATGGTCAGCAAATGGCAAATGGAAATTATTGTTCTGTTCACGTTATTTCTGACTCTGACATGTTATAATTGTTTGCAGGGCGCTGGAGTATTCTCTACAGATAGAAAACATGAATCTCACTGCTATACGAACGATACGAGTCCTCAGACCATTGAGGGCTATAAATAGAATACCTAGTAAGTATTGAATGATTATTGATTGATTGATTGATTGATTGATTGTAGATTGATTGATTGATAGGTTATTTATAGATTGTTGAAGGCGGTAGCCCTTTTTTTTTAGATATTGCCGATAATCCAGAGCGGTTATGTCCACACAGGAAGAATAATCCATAAAATGTAATACACAATCTGAGAAACGCTTCTGACAGGAAAGTTTCTTAGATTCAAGTTTTGGCTGTAAAAACTGATATATTTCTCCATAACGACTTTACTTTTTTTATTACTTTTATCATGCTTTATAGTATCGTATTTATAGTATTTAAGTTTGGAAAGACAATAACTTTCAAGTTGAACTGTTTACCTAAGTTTGTAAAGAATCTACACTCAACTGTAGATTATGTTACGAATCTACACTTAAGTGTAGATTCGTAGTTAAGTGTAGATTCGTAAAAATAATCTACACTTTCAACAATAGACTGACATCACCAAAATAGTTTAAAAGGAGATATTTCAAGACGCAGTTGTTGATTGCAGTCTGTGCAATTTACTACATAGATATTAACCTGTGTAAAATGGTAAAATGTGCGTCAAGCGATCACGTTTTTTTTCTAAATGCAGTCATGAATGACCTTGCAACTTGGGAAAGAGGTGGATGGAACCTTGCATTGTGTTGATGCAGTGCTCATAACCTCAACCCCAGGTGATGGCTACACCTGTCTGACTGTGGGTTGTTAGCGATACAGGAGTTAATATTAGGATAGCTTTGAGACGAGTCAATGGAGTAAAAATATAAAGAGCAATGAGGATTGCATTCTTTAAACGCAACTTTTCCTTGGATCAGCTAGATTCCTCTTTTTCATATTCTCATTTGTGCCATTCAAACTTAAAAAAACACTGTACAAAACGGTTGGTATTTTGTAAGTTCCTCTTTTTTGTGTGAAGTTACAGTTGCACGCATGCCTGCTTTTAAAATGTCCGTACTTTTTGTAGAATAACTACTTAGATCTTTTTCTTTTTTGAACTTCCTGTTTGAGCCAAAAGGAAAGGTCACATAGGGTCATGGATAAAATGAGAATTTCACAATGGTTAATTGTTGGTACTTTGATTCCTGACGATGCCTCTGTGATGTAACTTGTCTGTTGACTATGTTAAAACATCAGTTTTATTTGGATGTATCATTGACTAAAAGCAGAATTTCAACCATTGACCTCAGAATAACGTGCTGGTGCTCCACCAACTGCGATATTTAGCCCGAAAGTTTGCAGTCTCCCTGTTTTGTCAATATCTTTGTTCAGGGGTAAAAGTTACAACCATTAAAGACAGTGGACACTATTGGTAATTGTCAAAGACTAGCCTTCACAGTTGAAGTATCTCAACATATGCATAAAATAACAAACCTGTGAAAATTTGAGCTCAATCGGTCATCGAACTTGCGAGATAATAATGAAAGAAAGAAAACCACCCCTGTGCGTTGAGATGGTTGATTTCGAGACCTCAAGTTCTAAATATGAGGTCTCGAAATCAAATTCGTGGAAAATTACTTCTTTCTCGAAAACTATGGCACGATGGGAGCCGCTTCTCGCAATGTGTTATACCATCAACCTCTCCCCGTTATTCGACACCAAGTAAGGTTTTATGCTTATTTTGTGTAATTACCAATAGTGTCCACTGCCTTTAAACAAGTGTTGTTGATGTATAGGGACCCAACAATTTAAAGTAGGTACTTAAAAAAGTTGCATTTTTATGGTGTTTCTTTGAATGTTAAACATTTTTCAACTCCAGTTGGATCGTATAACCATCTTACTTAACTGGACATTTTCTGCATACAGAAGCAAACAGTCGCCTCCAGTTAATTCCTCTCATAATGTCAACCAGCTGTGATTTAATACACCCAATAGAATTGATAACTACCCTCCCCTGTGTTAAGCTTTCACCCAATTAAAATACTCACATTGTTTAAGCTACATGTAAATCATTAAGGGGTAGCATTAATGATACAAACTTTGGGTGGTTTAATTGCTTAGGACGGACATTCATGTATTAAAAAGGAGATTTTCCGTGGGCTGACGACACAGTTTAAGAATGTTTGATGTCGTGGGGGGGGGGGGGTTGCCATGATTGCCAAAGGATCATCGGTGGTCTGGTTTGATTGCGATGTTTTAGGAAATACTACATAAACACGCCTTGAACTTCACTTTGAAGGGGCGCAGCAATTTCCCTCTAGAAAGGGGCACTCTCCCCCCATGAAAAAAATGTCAATTTGTATTGGAGCTTTGCAAAGGGCACCACAGCAAAAGCACTGGGCGCCTTAACACTTGAAAGGAGCACGGGAGCAAAAGCACAGGGCACCGTGGCAGCTGCTGTGGTAGTCTTTAGAGGGCGCTGTGACTTGTGTTATTTTCCCCATGGACATCCAGATCCAGGAAACAAAATTACAAAATTCAGTGCTCAGAATTGAAAGATCAGACTCATTGTCAACATTTTTTTTCCACAAAGATATTAGCAATGTAGTAGCCTACTGTTTTCAATTGATGAATTCAAGATCAAGTTTATAACTGGCCCAACAATGCAATTTACTGGCCTTAGGTCTGCAGTCCAGTGGTCCTTTCCAGCCCTGGCATACTTGTAAAAGGTTGAATAATAATGAGTCAAGGTCTTGAAGATAAAGGCTTTCTAAAAATACCACTTTCATATTTTAATTTTGCTCTTTGTTGAATTTCTTTGAGGCCAATGTGACTGCAGTCATAATTGCCTAGACCATGGCCTCACTTCCCCTCCTTGAAGTGATATTTTAAAATAGAATTTTCAGAAAAAGAGTAGGCCTAAATAGAAAGTTAAATTTGTTAGCAAAAAAAAACCATAGACAAAGATAAAATGAATGTCACCTGTGAAATGTTCTGTTGAATTTTCTTTTTGCGAAAAAAGCAACAAAATGTCACTGTATGTTCATAAAGAGCGTCAAATCCTACATAAAGATGCTATGTCAGATTTTTGGCCGGTTTGACCCAAAAATTCAATAGTTATTTTGATGGGGGTCGAGAAAGTTACAAGCTTTCATTTGAGCCATTGCTTGAAAAAGTCCGCCAATTATTAATAGCAGTGAAATAAAGTGCTCAAAATTCCGATCCCGACAATATATCACGTGACCAATTCTTATGTGTTTTATAAGAAACGTTTTAAATTTTTGTTATGGTTCCTAACCATTAAAAGTAAAAGTTAAAACTTTTTTTCGTTAGAGCGGCTGATACTCTTTGAAATACCATTCGCTCAAAAATCTGACATAGCATCTTTGAGGGCAGCATGCCAATGGACACCATGGAACTTTCAAAAAGTTACCTGCAGTTGATCTTTGGAGATTCAAACTTTTCTGCAAACTTTTATGGGTTTCTAATTAATGGGGGAACTTCAGATTAAAGGCACTGGACACGTTTGGTAATTACTCAAAATATATATTAGCATTAAAACCTTACTTGGTAATGAGCAGCGGAGAGCTGTTGATAGTATAAAACATGTGAGAAACGACTTGCTCTGAACTAACATAGTTATTGAGAAAGAGGTTATTTCTCACTAAAATAATAGTAGACTTATGGCCAGAAGCCTGTTATTCCCATCTGAAAGCACACTATTTGGTACAACAAGGGTGTTTTTTCTTTCATAATTTTCTTGCGACTTCAATGACCAATCGAGTCTAAATTTTCACAGGTTTGCTATTTTATGCATACATGTTGATATACACCAAGTAAGAAGACTGGTCTTTGACAATTACCAAACGTGTTCTTCACATGTTGCTTACTACCATTTCTAACTTGATATTAAGTAGGCTTTCAGAAAATGAAGTTAGTTTATACGATGCAATAAATGAAAATTAAAAATGTACCAAGTTAGTTTCACTTGGCAATCTACCGGGCAATCTCTGTGGTCTAGTTGGTATGATACCGCTTGAAGATTGCTAAGGTCGTGGGTTTGAATCTCACACGAGTAATGTGCCTGTGATTTTGTTTTACTGGAGAAGAACTCAGTATACGGACATTGGTGTATATGGATTAAACCAAAATTAATATTGAAATAAATAAATAAAAAGTTAAATAAATGAACACTTTCTTGTTTTGTTGTCTTGCGTAGGTCTACGCATCTTAGTCATGCTTCTTCTAGACACTCTACCAATGCTGGGTAATGTACTCATGCTTTGTTTCTTTGTCTTCTTCATCTTTGGAATCATCGGGGTACAACTGTGGAAAGGTCTTCTACGAAACAGATGTTTCTTAGACCTTCCTGAAAATGTGTCGGTCGGAGCAGGGTAAGAAAAAAAAAGTGGTTTTCTCACGATTTGTTTTTAAGTTTTGTTTTTATATCAGGATTTACAAGTGTTTCAAAATCAACTTTGATGTTACTCCTCTGTTTAGTTTTCTTCTTTTTTTTGACAATCAGTTCTTCTGTTTTGTGAAAAAATGGCCTGACGTTTGGACCCCAGCTATCGGTATCATATAGCCAGGTTCATACTTCCTGTGAATGCGAATGCGATGTGAATTTGACGTGAATTTGACGTCATAACCTCCCCTTCACAGCGATATTCCCAAGTGAGTTGAGCAGAGTTGAACTGCAGCGAAATATTCTTTGCGAATTTGTGACGTCAACATTCGCTTTGCCTTCGCATTCGCAGGAAGTATGAACCAGGCTTCATGCGGTAATTTTTTCCTCTCTAATTATCTCATGGTATAATACATGAATTCCCAAAATGGTACAACTGAGATTTATGGTGGGGACGGAGTCAGCTAAATTGGGTCAATTCATTGTTTACATTTTTTTTCTGGATTTGGATTATTACTGGAAAATCGATTTAAATCAAGGTTTGTGAAATTGAGAGGTATTTGCTCAGAAGAAGCCATACAGTGCAAATAAAACTATGAAAAATAAAACAATATTAAAAACGTGCAAACCACAACAGGGCAAACAGTGTCTAGACTACTTGCTAAAAAGCAAATAAACAGAAGCAAATTTTTCACCCATCATCCTTGGTGTCCGTTTTTTCTAGATATGATGTCAAGGAATTCTACACATTGGCAGACCTATATGAGGACCATGTCTGCAGCTTACCGGGTGACGCTGGAGATCTTCACTGTAACTCAGACTTCAAAGATATGTTTAGGATAGGGGAGCAACAATGCAATGCATCGGCCGTTTCATTTATGAACAATTCCTACGATAGCAACTCGCCTGACTGTGTCAATTGGAACCAGTACTACACAGTGTGTCAAATAAGCGAGAAAAATCCATTTCTGGGGGCCATCTCTTTTGATAATATACTTTACGCTTGGGTTGCGATATTCCAGGTGGGTGCATATTTACTGAACTTTTACATTTCAAATAAAAATTTATTCGCTCTTAAAGGGACACAGTGCTTTGGATCGGGCGAGTTGGTCTATAAAAAGCGTTTGAAACTGTTATTTTGAAATGCATATGTTCAGAAAGACATTTTTAAAGTAGAACACAATGATCCTCACAAATATGCCTTGAAAATGCAAGGTTTTCCTTATACTTTGTGAACTGACATGGCTCCACAAAATGGCAAGCTGTGTAATTTTTAAACATCCTTCTTACCATATGCATTTCATAACAAATGTTTTTTAATTGCTTTTCAAAGACCAACTCGACTGATCCAAGGCATTGTGTCCCTTCAATTAGAATTTTCCTTCAACAGTGATCTAAAGGGAAGGTACAATCACTGTTGTGTTTATTCAAGATCGGATTTCGGAACAAAACTTGCTTAGCATTGAAATGTTTTGTGAAACCAGCCAAAGTGCTATGTTATGTAGACACCATTTGTGACTGGTTCACATAAGTTTTGCTTAGCAAACCAAACACTTTTCTTAGCAGAATATGGTTACCATCCACAAATGACATGTGGCGGGTATTCTATGTGAAGAGAATGTTAATTTTCCATAACAAATAATGATTCATTTTAATGACTCATTCTTTGAGGGTTTTTTCACATAAACTTTTTGACAACATTGGAATGGAAAAAAAATTCAACAAAATTTAAGAGGAAATGTTGTACCTTCCCTTTCACATTGTCATAAACAGAACGCAGACGACGTTTTTCTCTGCCGTGATGTTGTAGTTGACAGCAGAAACAGTTTGACGGACTTTGACAGACTGACAAGCCAGACTCTTGGAAGAAAACTGTAACAACTTAGAAATGTCCCTTCTCTTTAGGTCTGTCTTGTGACCTGATTTTGCCGGTCTTGGTTTTGGCATTCATCTTTGGTCTTAAACTTTTGAAGTCTTCAACCTTTACTATTACAAGCATTACGCATCACATAGTACCTATGGCATCCGCAGAACAAAGCAATGGTCTGGTCTTCCTTAAGGACACAATCGTCACTACTGGGACAATACATTGTTTGGTCTTCTTTTGTTCTGAGGTCCACAATTTGTGTAAACATGTTTGTAAGTGGGCCAAATTTTCCTGGGAGTTCCTGGGGGATTTTGTCCAGTGTGAACGGGACTGCAGTGGGAGTCACAGTCCTCCCTCCTTGGTTGGATCTGATGAATAAAAGAGCTGAGCTAGTTATAACATGGAGGCTATTTCTACTTCAATGGTTGTTAATAACACCATAGGGTGATCAGGCAATCTCAGTGGTGTCCTTTCACCTCCTTGGACCCCCTGTTCGAATCCCACCTTGGGCCTTCTAGAGCCTTGTTTGTGGTTGGGTTTCACTCGCAGTCTGCGGGGGTATCCTCTTTGAGGGTTCTCCTCCCCACATCTAAAACTGAAAAAAAAATCTTGTTTCCTTTTCACCATCCTGTTCATCATAATATTGGTAATAATTGTACTGTGCTGTGCAGAATCAAATAAATAAATTAAAAGACAAGCATCTTTTGCTTGGTTCATCCAAGCTTGACCCTAAGCTGTGAGGAATAAGTGTTAATGAAACACCTTCCAAGCACTTGAACATCGTCGAGCAACAACGCCCCTAGAAACCTTGACTCCATAACGACCTTCACATCTGAGTAATCTAGCCAATCACAGACATAGCTGGTACCCTGGGGAAGAATACCAGTGAACCCATTGACTAAGAAGAAGCCAATGTTGTCCTTTGCACAATGCTGGATCTTCCTTTGGAATCAGTTACCCTCACACATTCGGGATAGTAGCACCGTGGACACAGATTGAAACTTCATTTGCTCCAATCAGCTTTTCAGTACTCTTTTCTTTCTTTTCTTTCCCTGCATCTTATTGTTCCCTCTTCCTTCATGTCTGTTTCTCCTTTCTATATTGGTGCTTAATGTATCGGGGATAAAGAATATTCATTAAGTTTTACCATACACCGTTGTGTGTAAGCATTGTATACTCAGTACTTTCCCGAGTTTGGTGAAAAAGAAAAATCACAGGCATATGATTAGATGCTATTTCTCTTTACATGCGCTTTGAGCACCTTATGAGGTAGATATTGCGCAATATAAATATTCATTATTATATGTCAACGGGCACTCTGATGGGAATCAAATGTGACTATTGTTGAGTGGTCAGATACTGTGACCACATCTGTGAAAACATCTGTGGTTTCGCGGTCCATTTAATCGAATCATTTATGACAACCTAAAAATGGATGTCGTCTATCAGATGTCTCATTTTCATTTGGTCTTGTATCATACATGGGGCAAGGAGAGTAAAGCCGGCCTCAGTTGAAATGTTCTACTACTGTTGATTTTTTCAAGCGGCGACTGTTTCAGATTGTCTTAAAATCATTGCATTTACGCTCAGGTCGTAACGAATCGCCGACTGAAAAGTTCCCGATGGTGTTAGCTCAGGCGCAGTGTGATCCTGAAAAGTCAGTCGCAGACTGTTTTTTGTTGACGCAAGGTCGACCTGAGGCAGGCTTAACAGTTCTGGAATGCAAGAAATCCTTGTTGGGATCTTGTTTTTGAAAAGAAAAACCTTTTAATGGAGCATATAACTAAGTCAAAATGAAAATAAGATGTAGTAGTTCATAAAAGGATAACAAAACTATTCAAAAGTTTACTATCATATATCCAATTTTGAGAATAATGATAGGTTGGCTCAGTGGGTTTTTTCCCCCTGGCTTTCACTTCTGTGGACCCTGGTTCGAAACCCCCCTCAGACTGGAGCCCCATTTTGGATTATCTCCTACTTCTAAAACTGAGTATTTCTTCTTGTTTCTCGGATCAGCTGATATCACCCTTTTTTTAGTCTCAGTTTTACCATTCAATATTGAAAATAACTATACAAAATCATTTTGTAATTTCCTCTTTTTTGGTGACGTTACAGTTACATGGCTGTCTCATGCACCATCCTGTTGCACTGTTGGGTGTGTATTTAAAAATATTAATATATTACACAGTCACATTTAATCACGCAATAGTCTTCAAAAGCAATAAGCCTGTCAAACTCTAAACAAAATTTGCTTGTGGCAACTTAAAGATGGTTTGTGACTTGAAATGTTGGATGCAAAAGTTCCATTCAATTTTTATTGATCTCCCTGGACCGACAGACACTGCAATTTCCCATTTAATGGAAGGGAACTTTAACACACTCATTGACAGACTGGAACAGACAAACTGATGTAGTTTTTCTTAAACTGACGTTGAAGACATGACAGGTTCTTGTTAGCATTTACAGGAAACATATGAACGGGCTATAGATATGGTCCAATTTCATGACTGTGTTTACAGCCAAATTCTAGGCTTGCGATCGCCGTTCTTTGAATTTCTACCCTCGCTGTGTAAGCAAAGAAGGACCAGTACCATGGATTTCGCACATGCATAAGCAAAAAGAAACTGCTTAACCTGTTAAAGTAAGCACAGAATTCCCTGCTTGTTAGCACCAATTTTTTGCTTGCCATGAAGTTGGGCCTTGCTGTACTTAAAATACTGCTTAATGAATTGATCCACTGAACAAGAAGCGTTGTGGACCAGAAGTATGCAATCCCATGGCAACTTGGCTGGTAACCTACTATAAAAAGCAAAAGTATTTGTGAAGCAGATTCATGTGAATATAAGCAGATCTATGAAATTGGGCCAGCGACTAAGACAAATATCAATGACATCATGTTGTGTATATTTTCTTAGAGTGTTATTAATAATCATGTTCATTTTCAATGATTTATTATTCTGCCTTTCAGCCATTTTTTTTTTCTTTGAGTACTTGTACTCCCTTGTTTAAAGAAGATCCACACTTTCCAGAATGCCGACTAGAATGTGAACCTCTTACTTGTGTTTTTAGTTCTGCTTTGTCCTCTATGCGCTCACGCACTGTTTTGGTTGCCTTCTGAAAAATACACAGTTGTTGTTGAGAAAAACATGGTTTGTTTTTCCAAACTGCCATTTAGCCTTGTCCAAATAGCTCAGGGGATATGCTCGCTAAGAAAACCAGAAAATACTACAGGGAGAGTTGACATTTTAAACATTATGCTAAGTCTGACTTATTTAAATTTGTTAAGGATAAACTTGGGCTGAAAAAATGTAGGCTTTGTCAACAAGTCGTGCCATTTTTAAGTACTTTGAGATCCAATAAGCCTTTCTGAGATTTGATGGGCAATATAGGAGTGCACTGATTGGTTTGGGTTTATGTTGAAGAAAGATTTACCCAAATGTAACAGCAATCATGATGTCTCCAGCTTGTCATTAAATGGCTGATTGCTTCGTCATGAGAATGAATGGACTGGAACGCAAGGGTCGTGGGTTCGAATCTTCACTGAGCACTCTGCATTTTTTTTTCACATGACTTGGGAGAATAAAATGAAGAAAGAGTCTCTAAATTAATATGGGGTATTTTTTTGTAAGATTTTCAAAGTTTGATCGTTTTATGCTCATTCTGATTAGCATAATGTTTGTGGTTCGAATCCGACCTGAATCACTGTGCGCTTTAATTTCTTGTGTAGAATTCCGAGCATATACATTCCTTATTGATGACAACGTTTTAAAAGGGAAAACAACCAAATTTATCTTAGACCTCAAGTTTTTGAGAAACCTTTGAAAAAAATTAATGTGGGCATATCGTTTGAGCTATCGGACAGCAGCGCTACATTAATTCAAAGTGTTTGCAACCCCAGAAAACATGAATACCAATAAAGATGTGTTTGGTACACATCTGTTTTCTTGGAGATTGACCCACCAAGACAACTTAAGAAATAACCAACTTAGCAATGCTTTACCCTATCTCAACACAGCTTCAAGAAATTGTCTTTGATTTTTAGATGTTATTTATTTCATTCTACTTCTGGAATAGTTTCTCTCTCTTTATGTTTTGTGTTTACCTCTGTCCCTCTTCTTTTTGTTCTAAATTGTGCTTTGTTCGCTTTGATGTGTTTCAAGTTTGCAGGATTTGCTAATTATCAATTTTAAAACTTATTAGTTTCAATCTGATGTCTCACTGATTATGAAACTCATACCAGATCCATTCCAGAGAAACAATCCTGTCAAATTTTGGTCAAACTTTTATTAAGAATTTGAAGACCCCTCAAATAATCATTGCTTGTATCAGTTGCTGCAATTGAAATGAGCCAAATATGAATGTGAATGGAAAAAAACAAAAACATTAACCATTACATTAGGCAATGATGTCAACAACTTTATTAAAGGAACACGTTGCCTTGGATCGGTCGAGTTGGTCTATAAAAAGCGCTTGTAACTGTTTGTTATAAAATGCATATGGTTGGAAGAGGTTTTAAAAGTAGAATACAATGATCCACACAAACATGCCTTAAAATTACACGGTTTTCCTTTTACCTCGTCGACTAACACGGTCGGCCATTTATGGGAGTCAAAAATTTGACTCCCATAAATGGCCGACCGTGTTAGTTCGCACAGTAAAAGGAAAACCACGCAATTTCGAGGCAAACTTGTGTGGATCATTGTATTCTACTTTTAAAACATCTTTCCAACCATATGCATTTTATAAAAAACGGTTACAGAAGCTTTTTATATACCAACTCGTCTGATCCAAGGCAACGTGTTCCTTTAAATAAGGAAAGTTTGACAATTCCAAATCAAATGAACTGTTGAGCTATCTTGAAGTAAACAAATATTTAAGAAGCAAAAACTGCACAAAATTTTGTAGGATTTGATTTGAGCTAATTTTGTTATTCCGATGAGTGTCCTATATATTTGCACTTGTATTCACTTGTGTAGAGAAAGCAAGCTTCTGATTGCACATAATGTAATTTGGATCTGTAAGATTTATTTCTTTTTCAAAGTGTTGTTACATATATGAGTGCATTCACTCATGTATGTTTGTTGGATTCTCATAACTAAAGTCTCTTCTTCAAGTTATAGATACTTTCTGTGACAATCTCTTCCTTTCTTCTTGTGGTTCTTAAAAAAATTATTTTTCTTGATCTGCATCTTGTAATTTGTCCTCCATCTGATTTCATCCACAAATCGTTTTCATCTCTGATTCTTTAGACAAACCATGTTATGTGAGTTTGTCTTGTTAGTTTGTTTTTTTCCACTGTCTGTTTTTGTCAGCTTCCATCATCTTTTCAACCGTCTTCCTTGGATGTTATGTTTGTTTTGTCACAATGTACGTCAAGTATCCTTTTTTATCACTTGTTTTTCCTATTTGTCAGTTTTTGTTTGTGTTTTCTTAGTTGTGCGGTTGTTCATGTTTTTTTTCTCATATTCATCATTTTGTCTCATGTTTTCTCTTCTTGATGAGAAAGTCCTTGTGTTTTTTCTAAGATGTTTGCTTTGTTCTTGGCAAATTTCTCTGTGTGTGTTTGTCTTTGCTACATGTATGTGTTTTCTTTTATATTTAATGTAGCTAATATTTTCTCAAGATTATTATTGTACGTCCATGTTTTTGTATTCTTCTTCATTCTGTGTATTTTGTATTTGTTGAGGTTGTATTTTTGTTTTTTTCTCTCTATCAAGTCGCTATCTGCTTTTCTCCTCAATCCGTGTTCAGGTTATCACATTAGAAAGCTGGGTTGAAATACAGTATTATCTCCAGGACGTACACTCCTCGTGGGTCTGGATCTATTTTATGTTGTTGATTGTTGTAAGTAGACTGACACTTCTCCCTCGAGGAATGCTACCCCATCCTGTGTTCTCTCCTACCCCTTGACAACTCATGCATGCCTTGAACTAGATTTGAAGACCTGAAGTTAGGTTGTAGTTTCAGGCCGTAGTTTGCATGAGTTTCATTTCAAGGGACATCATCAACAGCATCAATGTCGTCGGCTCAGCATCAATGCCGTTTCCGGGTGCCGTACCCGGGCGCTGTACCTGGCACTAAGACCCACATTCGTCCTGCATGTTGTGTTAGTTCATTTTTTAACCAAACATCATTGTTTTGTATTTTGTTCACATTCCTCCTTCTGGTACCACCCTCCCTCTGGATTAATATCGGCCTTCGGGTACCACCACCCTCCCTCTGGATTTATATCGGCCAGGTCATCACCTTAGAGGGATGGACGGATATCATGTATCATATCCAAGATGTGCATAGTTTTTGGAATTGGGCGTATTTTGTCGTACTCATTGTAGTAAGTATAAAGCAGACTCTCATTACAGGCTTCTCTTCTGGTCCATCTTTAAGGAGATGATTATTTCGTCTTCTTGAATCTTCCTGACTGTTTTTCTTGTCTCCCAGCTGATCACAACTCTTCCCAAAAGAGCACATTAATTTAGCATTCCTTGGTGGTCCTTGTTTTGTCACACATTTATTTATCCAGCTTTAATTGTGTCACTTTTAGGATTAACTGTGTTTTGCTGCTGTTTCAAAAAATAAATAAATAAATAAAAGCCAGATGCTTTCTAAGGAAAAGAGCAATAATTGGAGGGTAAAATTAAAATAGATGACTTGCACAAATTTGAATTAATGTCCGGTGTTTTGGTGCTGCTCAAAATGTTTTAAGTAGAATAAAAATCCAAACGTACACTGAGAAAAAGAGAAATAATTTATGGAGTCGAAATTTATCAAATTCAAATAGTACAAAATTTACCATAAACCCATCAGCAATATAGGAACAATTTAAAACAGTCTTTTACATATTGAACAGTCAATGTCCATTTTGACTGAAGGCTTTTTAGTGGGGAAACAAATATCACAAATTCAAAGAGCCTTCAGGACTGTTTTGCTATGACTAATGTACCATGGTTAGACGGTATCTATTCTGAACATTGGCAAATCAACTTTGGTAAGTCTAGTTAAGGAGCTATAACCAGCACTGAAGACATAGTTGGCTCAGTTGGTACCCTGAGACATGATAGGAAATAAATGCACAATCTCAACGACAATTGCAGGAACCATTGGGTGCACTGTAATAAAAGTCAAGTCAGAAAATTGAATCAGTACGATGCACACTGCGTACCAACCAAAAGGACCTTTGGTCAATGCAAAAAAAAAGTTAATGTCCTGACGTTTCGATCATAGCAGAGTCTTTTTCGAAGGCTAAATGACAACAAACATGAACTGTAACAAAAATCAAGTATCATTCATAAACATTTGGCTACAACCAAAACCGCTGGCTGCTGCAGCAATTTTGAAGTAAGGCCTTTTCATTATCTTGACATAGCCACTGCCAAACCCCGTACTCGAAAGTATTTGCAATCATAAAGTGTCTGCTGCCCTCTGTGACACGGTCATTCAACTCTTCAAAACAGATTTGACCCTCAAACAGATTGCCTTTTCATTAAAATACCTGCAAAACCAAAAGAGCTCCTGATACACTACATCCCTGTGTCAACAATTTCAAAATCATTTGGAAAAGTTATAAATCTGGCGAAATCATCCTCAGTATTTTGTTTACATTCTTTACTTCCGGCTTTGAGCAACTTTGATGAAGAAAACCTGCATTTACAATTTCTTTCTTTGATTGATCACTAAGTGCCGCCGTGTTGTAATTTAATTTCATCATGTTGATTTGATTTATACAAATTTCATACAGTGCTTTAGTGTTACGCAGCACTATTGTTTTAAAATGGTTTGCATGTTGGTTACGGAAAAGTGCTTCTGTTACTTTCAGCTCTATAGGTTTTCTAAATGATGTCGCTTTGCCCCTATTAGATAAAAATGTCAAATTTAAAGCTATATGTAAAGAGCTTTTGTAATCCTAAAACATTCTAACAATTTAACTTTATGTTTCACTTTCCCCGTCAACCGCACCTTCCTTATTTTCACTTTTCTAATAATTTGGAAATGGTCATGTTACGATGCACTCTACTTTATTTCCCTCGTAAGACATCAATAATATTTACACTGTTCGTATCTTGGGAAACAGATACTATTATTTTAAAATTATTTTAAAATTTAGCGTGCTACAAAAGAATATTGAATCAGAAACTGATAGAAATTAACAAGCTAAAAGTTTGACATCCACTTTTGAAATGGTACAAGATGGTTTTGTCTCCTTTGGCAAGCTAATACATCAATGAGTTAAAGGAACATGTTGCCTTGGATCGGTCGAGTTGGTCTTTGAAAAGCGTTTGTAACCGTTTGTTATAAAATGCATATGGTTAGAAAGATGTTGTAAAAGTAGAATACAATGATTCACACAACCATGCCTCGAAGTTGCACGGTTTTCCTTTTACCTCGTCGACTAACACGGTCGGCCATTTATGGGAGTCAAATTTTGGACTCCCATAAATGGCCGACCGTGTTAGTTCGCAAAGTAAAAGGAAAACCTCGCAATTTCGAGGCAAATTTGTGTGGATCATTCTATTCTACTTTTAAAACATCTTTCCAATCATATGCATTTTATAACGATCGGTTACAAACGCTTTTTATTTACCAACTCGTCCGATCCAAGGCAACGTGTTCCTTTAACTGAATGAGATTGTGAACGTTTCCCAGTCTACCAATAGACTCCTTGAACAAAATGTAGTGCACTTAAGGCACCGATCTTTGGTAGCCAAGATGTGCACAACGGACTTGACTCCCAAAATGGTGGAAACGAATAGACGCGTATTCGTAGGAGATGCGTTCCGCATTGTGTGAGGGTTCTATAACGATGCGTGTAAGCAACTTTTGCTTGTTACACTGCATGTAGTTTGACTGATGATGTCCACTCATTTTAATATTTCATTCTTCATTTGTTTTAATCATTTTCCATCCGTTTACTGATAATTCCCACAATTTGTTAACATTTTCATTGAAGGTGATTTAGAAGGTTGAACTAAATGTTGCTGTTCATGTTTTAACTGCTAAAAAAAAAAATTAGTATCAAAGTTAACACCAGTTTCATTATTTCTAAACTAACAACTTTATCAGTACATCATTTTCGAAGAAAGTTTTAACATATTTGAGTAATTTGTTTACAATTTGTTTTCTTTAGTTTGTGAACTTAAACTTCTGTAAACAAAACTGAGGACAACTTCCGTCACTAAAAAAGTTCATTTTTGGTTTTCAGATTGGTGCCTTCTTCCTGATAAATTTGTGTCTAGTAGTCATAGCAACTCAATTTTCTGAAACAAAACAAAGAGAGAGTAAGTTAATGGCGGAGCAGAGGAAACGATTTCGTTCAACGAGCACGCTGGCCAGCAACGGAGAGCCCGGGAGCTGCTACGACGAGATCCTGAAATACATCGGACATCTTGTGCGGCAGGCAAAGCGGAAAGTCCGCCGCTGGCACAAAGGTATCCAAGGAAAGCGACAACAAAAAGTGATGCCTGCCATTTCGTTACGTCGCAAAAAACGTAGGACGAAATCTGTGCATGTGCACTGCCACCACCATCACCACCACCACCATTATCACTTTGGGAACAACGGCTCTCACGCGCCAAGGGCTAGTCCTGAAAACAGTGATATTGGCTCCTCGCCAACCAGGCAAAATAGACTCATGGTGCCGTCCACAAATGGTAGCTTAGGACCAAGCAATGACTCGCTGCACTCCATAACCTTTTGCACAGAGAACCTCTCCCGCTTAGAACCCATACCCAGTCGGTCACGGTGCAAGTCGTCCCCACATCACCACGTAGTGACCACTCTGTCCATTCATCGGGCCTCCTCAATCAATTATCCCACCACAAACTCTAAGGATACAAGACAGAATATGGCCCTGGCTAAACTGACCGCTGAGACAGCGCTGAATACAATGACTGATGTGCCTCCTAATAAGCTACAGGAGCAATGGAAGGAACTTTGCCTTGGTGACTCCCTCAATAAATACAGAATACCACCCCCTCTCAGGACCGGGAATAAAACCAGCGGTAAGTCCATACCAAAAACATGGCAAGACTCAAATCAAAAATTTAAATGTATTCTCATCAGAAATTTCTCCTCTGACAAAAGAAAAAAGGGAGCTAGCTACCCAGAGTTTTTGTTAAACACCTCATTTTAATGTTGACCATCATCAAAATTCCATGCAGTTGTAAGCAATAGTCGGCAAGCTTTTAGCTGAAAACCATTTTCTGGGGACAAAATTGTCGTCATGATTTAAACTTGACTTGCACAATGACCATCGGGCGAGACATCCCACACTTCCTTCTAGATTCGTTCACTTGAGAAACCCCTCCCTAGCTTCGATGCTTTTGACACAAAAACAAGCTTTTTATTTTTTGGATGAAAATCGCATGGCATTTTGTTGTTCAATTAGTAATGTTTTTTTATATTTTCCGCAATCGCTTCTTTGCACATTATATAGGAAGAATGTCAAATGTTGGTGCACTTTTGACGGATTTCATTTCCAATGCTGCATGATGAAATTATTTCCCAATATTTCCACATTTGTGATTTGTGATTGTTGTTTTTCCTTAATTTGAGTGAATCTTGATTGTGTTCTTGTCTTCTTCAGGTGATGGCCTTATGCCAGAAGGTGGGCACCCACCTCTAGGGCAACGCCTCTCTGCCCCACCCCTCACCCAGCCACCTTCTCCTTTCCCAATCACACGTGCCCATCTTGCTCCCCCTTCCCCATGTCTATCAGTCCACTCTGCTGGCTGCCCAGTCCATCAGCCTTGCCCAGTCCACACCCCATGTCCCTCCCGTTCATCGTGCCCTTCCCATTCACCTTGCCCCTCTCGCTCGTCCTGCCCCTCCCGCTCCCCCTGCCCCTCCCGCTCCCCTTGCCCCTCCCACAGTTCACGTACCTGCCCCCATGGTTGTCCCGAGGGCCACCCAGACTATGATTGGACGGATTCCGATTCTGAGAACGACGACAACTCGGACTTGGAGGACTCCGACTATGAAGAAGAGGAGAAGGGGAATCTTAAGATAGCCAAGACGGGAGTCAGTTCGTGTTTCCGGAAGATCCGTCAAAAGATCGAGGAGATTGTTGAGAGTAAATACTTCATGCAAGGGATTCTAGTGTGTATCCTCATCAACACACTCAGCATGGGAATTGAATTTCATGGACAGGTAAGACAAGTCATTATTTCTTTGTATCTTCTTAATAGTGAGTGTGCAAATCTTATATGTATTCGAATTGCGGTAAGGCCATGTGTGTATCTACTTGCCAGGTAGAGTTTGTTCTTTAGAGAACTGTCTTGCTATTATATATGCTACTACTACGGAGTAAATTTTTCAGATTTTCAGGAGACTTCTCAGATCTGAAAAGAATTGACCTGCTTTTTAACTATTACCTGGGCAGAAACTTGGCTAGAACTTTTACTTTAGCTTATAGGAACGTTATTAACTGCACTACCACGTAGTGAGTTCTTAATTGGTCTCTACGTTTCGGAAATTCTACTCCACGGGAGTAGAATATATAGCAAGACAGGTCTCTAAAGAACAAACTCTACCTGGAAAGTAGACACATACATGGTGTTACGGCAAACCAAATATATATTTATGCCTCAAATCCCATGTTCAAATCTCCTGCTGACAAAATAACTGAAGAAAAAAAAAACCAGAAAAAAATGGTTAATTCTGCTATTAAATCTAACGGTCCCACGGCTGCTGCTTCCCAGGTTGTATCATAAATCTGGGTGTGATCCCCGGGTCGTGGCAGATTACAGATTGTTATCTCACCCATCTAGGAAATCTAGGGCTACATTAGGTGATCGGCCATTTCTATACGTTGCTCCAAATCTTTGAAACAATTGCATCAGACAGTCTTCTTCACCTAATTTATTTAAATCTAAGTTAAAAACTCATTTGTTTACTGCTCCCATTTAATTCATTCTTGCTCTGTTTGTGTATTTGTTTTTTCATTGTTTCTCTGCTTTTTTTTTTAAACCTTGTAATATGCGGTAGAGTATATTTATACAGGTAACTGCGCAATATAACTGCCGTTTTATTATTATTATTATGGTTGCGATTGACAAAAAAGGGAGGTCGTCAACATTGGGATGTATCTCAGTTGGTAGAGCAGTTAATCCGGAGGTCGTTGGTTCAAAAATTCAAATTCCTCTCTATTGAATGTTCCTTTGTTTAACTCCAAATCATTTAGTCGAATACCTCTTCCTCTATCAAAACAAAAGAATTAACTAAACTAAAAACAACATTTCACAGGACCGATGAAAAGTATCATTCCCAACCTGAGCCATTTGCGAATTAGATTTGAATGAAGTCTGGTACATTGACATGCTTAGTCACAATTTACTGTTTAAATTTGAATTCATCAGACTATAGAGACAGTTGCTATGTCAAAATACTCTTTTATAGCAACCTTCAGATGAGCAGACCCTGGTACCATTTGTATTCACTCAAAATTGTCTACTTGTGTCCACTGTCTCTTACATGTACATACTACTGTACCTACGCAGTCTACCTCAATAGTCTGAGTAATTCAAATTAAAGCAGTAACTTGTGATCAAGCAAGTCATTGTACCAGACATTATTCAAATCTAATTCGCATATGGTTTATTATGTAGGTGTATCCTCTAAGTAAAAACATTCCCTTTCTATTCAAATTTAGAGCATCTTTAAGTGTGCGCATAGTTGAAGATGCTTTCACATTGTTGTAATTACAAACAAACTCTGTCTGCCTGACAGGCGACACCAAACATTTACATATTTTTTGTTGTTCCATCGTCTGAGACAGTCTTGCTTCCTACAGAGTCTACCTAAACCCAGATGAAATTAATAATAACATTAATAATAAAGACTTGTAATGGGCACATATCCACCCTGCTGGGTGTTCAAGGCAAATTTAAACCACAAACAAAACAAGAGAAAGCAGACACAACCAAAATTAGTCCTTGAAAACCTGTGACATAAAAATCAGTTTTGAGAAGAATTTTTAATTTTGTGGTACAAAGACAAGATCTAAGACAAAGTGGGAGAGATTTCCAGACACTTGGCGCAGCTGAAAAAAAAGACCTGTCATCCCAGGAGTGTCGAGACTTGGGTTCAATGTAAATTGCTGTTCTAGTTTGGGGTGCAGAGATTTATGCCGACCCAATCCTTGCACGTCTCACCCATGCAGGGTACCACTCATGCCGCCATTCGCCCATGCTGGTGTGGAATACATAATTGTATTATTCCAAAGTAGACAGACTCAATAAACGATCTAGCTAATGGTCTGAGTGTCTCTGTTTTAGAATTGTTGATTTGTAAAGTGCTGTCGATGGCAACCGAAGAAAAATAGTTATGTGACTTAAATCGGCTACCATTGGGAATTTAAACAGCTTTAATAGGAGTGCTTTTTAATGTGGTTTATAATGTGTTCGTTTATCATTCAATCGTAATTTTGATATTTGTACACTTCTGAACCTTACCCATAAAATAAGGCTCCTTGAACCTCAAGGTTTTGAAAAACTAGAAACACTTCTGCCATTGACAGTGCACGTCAAAATGGCAATATTTGATGTCATGTGTGGGCTGTTCCCTTGTTATTGCAAGTTGTTGTTTGGTATTTACTGATAACTTACGTGGGATTTTTTATGCTGCAAGGCCAGGGTAGCTTAATTCAAAGAAATCGCAATTTCCCAGGGTTTGCCCAAATTTGCAATTCGTCTGTATTTTTTTGTCCACTAAAGTGCTCAACATCAGAGCATGTTCTTAAAAACAGATCTCCATGATGCAATACTTTGTATTTCATTGGGATAAGAATCAAATATATATTTTTTCATCACATATTCTCAGTCTACTTGCGAATATAAAAAGAAACCCAACTGAAACCCCACTCCCTCCTGATCACCATGGATTTCCCAATGCCGAACAGCTACACAGCAGCGACAACATTCATATGCACAGAAGAGGAAGCCACTTCCTACAAAACAAGACTTATGTCAACATCCTTGTTACCATGACGACCCGGGACCCTGTGCCATCCACTGAGCAATTGAACAAGTTGTGAAAAATATCTTTGCTATCCAGTGCGGGGTGTCGTGGATATGGGACGCAGACGCGCTATATTTTCCGTATTTTCACGAGCGCGCGTGTGATAACGTATTTACCTTCAAGCAAACTTGGTGACATAGAACACACAATACCCATGGTAGTGATATTAGCCGTGCAATATAGGTTTTTATCACCACTCCATTCTGCCAATCTGCTTTGAGGATTAGCGCGAACTTGAAGATAAATTTGGTTTGCGGTAACACAATGTGTATATCTACTGTTGGGTAGATTATGTTCTTTGAGAACTTAATTGTCTTGCTATTTATTCTACTGTAGTTGAGTAGATTTTCAGAATTCATGAGACAATTGTCTACCGCCACTAGAGTTTTTTGAAAACATTGGTCATGGATGTTTACTCTTTCGTTGAATCAAGACTCACCCTGAGAAACATGATTAGTGTTAAATCCTGGGGGTATGTAAGCAGTAATAGGAGACTTTCCAACGCTAAATGGCAGCAGACATACCGGGTAAATTTCCATTGTTTACGTAGTTCTGAACATGCGCATAATTCTGAGAACAATGGATTTACCCGGTAAGTCTGCTGCCCTCTATCGTCCCAGAAAGTCTCCCATTGAGTTGCAAGAACTATCATGGCCCGTCTCTCTCTCTCTGGAAACACTATGTTATAAAGGACTTGCAGATAAGCATCATGAATGCATTGAAACACTGCAAAGAAATATAGACACTTTTGTTTTACTTGATCACAAGAAAGCAAAGTTGTTCTTTTTATAACTACTTGTTTTTCTCCCACAGAACTCAGACAAATATTGAGTATGGAGTGCTTACACATATCGGTGTATATAGGTAAAACCAAAATGAATATTCTTTATCCCCGATGCAAATTTAGCATCTATTAAATCATTTGCAGTACCCGCTGCTAAACATAGGGTTCGAACTGCCTCTAGCTACCGGGCAACCTCGGTAGTCTTGGTAAGATACTGCTCTAGAATTGCAAGGGTCGTGGGTTCGAATCCCACCCGAGTAATATGCCTGTGATATTTTTCACAGAACTCGGAAAAGTACTGAGTATACAGTATATATAATAATAGTAATAATAATAATAATAATAATAATAATAATAATAATAATAATAATAATAGTAATATAGGTATTTATATAGCGCTTTTAACACAGATCAAAGCGCTGAACAATAAATAAAACGAGAACAATGCAAGGAAAGAAAGATAAACAAAACAGCAAAGGATTAATGAAGAGGCTGACTGAAGAAGTAGGTTTTTTTTTTTTTTTTTTTTTTTTTAATGGCAGTAGAAGATGATTCCCTGATGAGTTTAGGTAATTTGTTCCATTCCTTCGGCTTAGCTATAGAAAAAGACTTGGAGCCGGCAGATCGAGAAGGCCTGTGCTCACAGAGAAGGGTAAACCAAAATGAATATTCCTTAACCCCGATTTAACATATATTACTTTTTCCCTCCTTAAAGGAAAGGTACACGTTTGCCAATCACTCTTGAAATTAATTTCAATAAAAACTACAGCAGCTTCCGATAGTATAAAGCATTTTGAGAAGCTTTTCACTTTGAAGTAGTGTGATTATGTAAAAAGATATCAGTTTGTATGCCCTGAAATTTGATTCTGAGAAGCATTACTTCAGTAATTCTTCTCAGATTATGTATTCCTATAAGGGATTGTTCTTCCTGCGCATGTGGGCATATTCCCTCTGGATTTTCTGCGATATCCAAAAACCTGACCACCTTTTGAATTTAATTTGCACATGTTTTTGTTGTTTGTACATTCTACATTTATTTAGGATCGAACGGTTCAAAAAAAAAAAAAACACACTTTGCCCTAAAGTCAACCCGTTTTTATAACCCTCAAAGCCAATTAGTCTGAGCACTAATAAGTTCTTATATCTGACATAAAGAAACTGTGTTTTGGGGCTTCTTGAATTTGTATGCCACACAGCGATAACAAAATTGTAAATCTTCTCAACATGTTTAAAACCTAGTGTGCCTTTGTTGTGATGAATGAGATACTAAATTGAAAATGTTGCAATCATGTTGAGGGTGATTTTGTGATGCAGCTACACAAGGTTATTAGGCTGGGATGATCGTCACACGCGATGTCATTAAAGCTGAACACGCTGTGTGGTAAAATAGCTAAAAGGATTGGCTTATTTGTAAAGTCTTACATACTAAGATAAGAAAAACAACTACCGATAAGAAGTATTTCTGAGATTTTGAAGATTTTTTTTTTTTACATTGATCTTCTCAAAGAATATTTTGTTTGTTTTTGTAACACTGTGAAAACAGTTATTTATCTCAAAACAGGTTTTTTTCTGAACTGAGAAAAAAATAAAATTATAATAACACTTGTAATGCGCACATATCCACCCTGCTGGGTGTTCAAGCCGCAGAAAAGGTTTCAGACACAGTATGACTGAATTCCAACTTTTAAAGGGTGAAGTCTCGCAAACAATCTGAAAAAGTCTACTCCGCGGTAGTGGAATGCTAGTTGCAATAACATAACCCTCCTCCCGACGCTATCGGGAGGAGGGTTACGTTATTGCAAGAAAGTTCTCTAATGAACAATCTCCACCTGGCAAGTATACACACATGCATCATGCATGGTGTTACCGCAAACCAAATTAATAATAGTGTAGTCTAGCTTACTATAGTAAACAAGATGGGATGAATATAATACTGTGAATTATTCCAAAATGCACGTAGACCTCGTAAAGGTCCTACTAATGAATTTCACATGACCTACAATCCTCCAATCAAACTTCAAGGATTTACTTGGGTGTTAAATAATATATGCTATAAATTAATAACTTTGATTGGATATAATTCTCCTGCTTTTTTCTTCACACTTTTCCCTTTATCCTTTACTCCTCTTTTTGCTATCATTGAATGTTTGTGTTTGTACTTGTCTGTGCCTCTGATGAATGTCCAGTTTGGATCGAAAGCTAAAGGCCATCTCTTCTACTTGTTTTATATTATGCTATAGTCAGCATTTGACCTCTGATGAAGCCAGTTTAATGCTACATGTACATTATGACAATATATTTATGTCTTTTACATGTTGTAAATCTGTTTTTATTCAATATAAACAAAATCAAAACTCCTTAAAGAAGGTAATAAGTCAAAAGAAGGCAAAACAAAAACCACTGATTTATGGTCAATTAATTCAGGAAATCAACATGAAAAGTCATTCAACTTTATCTGAGAAAAGATGACCTGAGTATGTACATCATGTCTTTAATCTTTGATCTTCACGTTTCATTTGAGAAAAGGTAGACATTGATTTCTAATTGCGTTTGCAGGACTAGGAGAACCAAGGGAGAGCATAGTGCATAATGATGTCTGCTCCAATTTCATAGAGCCACTAAAGCAAAAATTGAGAAAACATTGCTTATCAATTCTCTGCTTAGCAGAAATGAGCAGGATACCAGTCACAAATTGTATTGGGGACTTGGCATTTTGGCTGGTAAGCATAATTATTTGGTGCTTAGCTGCTTTTTGTGCTTAAGCAGCTCAATGAAATTTTATCAGAAGATGAGATTGCAGCATTTTGATTATTACAGTGATTTCTCAGTAATCACAGATATTTTGCAATTCAATTCATTATCAAACTTTGTATAGTAAGCAAAATTCATGTGGGATTTGAGGTTTATCTACACGCTTGGTAGATTTTGTTGTTGTTGAGAACTTGTCTTGCTGTAATTATTTTATTCCACTGCAGCAGAGTTGATTTTACTGAACTCAAGAAACTTCTCAGTTTTAAAAAGATCTTTCATGCTAATTAACTTCTACCAAGGGCACTATTTCATAAAGACTGTAAGCGTAAAAACTAGCTAGGCACAGAAAAATGCTGCTTAACAGAAACTGGTTGACTAGCCAAATTTCATGAAGTTTAAATTGTTGCAACTGGTGCCCTAAACTCAACTTTTGCTTAGCAAAGAATTTTGCTTAGCAATATTTCCTGCTTAACATTTTTATGAAATTTGTCCCTGGGCAAAAGGCAGAAAATTTAAGTGTAAACTTCTGCTTAGCAGCTTTGTGAAAGTGGGCCTTGAAGACTGTTTCAAGATGGTTAGCACTTGACACTGATGACAACAATTTCCGTCTGATCTATGTACAATGATTTGCCCGAGGCTCACAAGGATCTCCCATGCCCATTATGATGCTGTCCGTAGGTCCGCTAATGATTTGGTATTAGCTACATTTCAGCTCTTATGACATGTCATGCCGATCATGTTTAGCGAGGTCATTGCTCTGTGATGCCTCTCAACCCGCCATCTTGGTTATCGTGAATAAGCTGAAAGTCGTCCACCTTAATCTTGTGTCATTTTTGTGTTTGGGTCATTTCATGTAAAAATAGTTTGCCTTGGAGCTTGAAACTAAACCTTAGAATCTATAACTAAGAAGGTTTCTGTTTCTCTTCATAATTCAGGATAGACACACACAAGAAAATTTGGCCAGTAACGAGTTTGATTTTTAAGGAATTTTGCACAAGTAAAAAAAGAATAGCCTAACTTGAAAACGAAGCGAATAACAAAATCTCTTTTGTGAGAAGTGGTGGCTCTGATTAGAGCCAATTTTCTGCTTGACGTCGAGTGTGCTAAACCTTATACATGATGAAATTGTAAACATTTTATTCCTTATTTGTTTCTTTCAACCAGCCATCCGAGTTGACGGAAGCGTTAGAGATCAGCAACCTCATCTTCACCAGCCTGTTTGCTCTAGAGATGCTTCTCAAACTACTTGCCTATGGCCTCGTTGGGTACATCCGAAACGGCTTCAATGTGTTTGATGGGATCATTGTTGTCGTCAGGTAAACCACACTGCTTGTTTTTAAAAAGGAGTCCCAAACCCGGACTAGAAGAGTCAGGTTGCTTTTTTTCTCCCATTTGAGTCAATATGAACCAAACTGAGGCCAGATGGTAAAATAGTACGGTACCCTCCTATGCAAAGAGAATTTTATTCAAAGGCAGTGGACACTATTGGTAATTACTCACAATAATTATTAGCATAAAACCTTACTTGGTAACGAGTAATGGGGAGAGGTTGATAGTATAAAGCATTGTGAGAAACAGCTCCCTCTGAGGTGACGGAGTTTTCGAGAAAAAAGTAATTTTCTGCGAATTTGATTTCGAGACCTCAGATTTAGAATTTGAGATCTCGAAATCAAGCATCTGAAAGCACACAACTTTGTGTGACAAGGGTGTTTTGTCTTTCATTGTTATCTCGCAACTTCAACGCCCAATTGAGCTCAAATTTTCACAGGTTTGTTATTTCATGCATATGTTGAGATACACCAAGTGAGAAGACAGGTCTTTGACAATAACTTCTAAAAGGATGCTTGATTCTGACGAGTTGCTAGGCCCTAAAGCTTTTGCAGCAAGGGGCCGAAATGCTGGAACCATCTTCCTCAATCTGTTTAATTAGTTAATACCCTGAGCTCTTCAAAATCTCAAATAAAACCCCACCTCTATCCTTAGTTACGCTAAGGTATAATGTGGTTAATTGTTTTCGTTTGTGAAATGTGTAGTTTTGAACTCTATTGTTTTTTCTTTGGTCGCTTTTGTATTTCTTAAACTGTTTTTATCAAATTTGTAAAAAGCACTATATAAATAAGGTTATTATTATTATTATCATCTCTCTACTATCCCTTTACCCTCTAACCCTCACAGCGTTGTTGAAATCATGCAGCAAGGCCAAGGAGGGGGTCTCTCTGTCCTACGAACCTTCCGTCTTCTCCGAATCCTTAAACTGGTCCGTTTCATGCCTGCTTTAAGACGCCAGCTTCTCATCATGTTGAAGACCATGGACAATGTTGCGACATTCTTCTCTCTCCTGTCGCTTTTTATCTTCATCTTCAGGTAAGTCATTCAGTCTCTTTTTTGTTTGCTTTTTTTATTAAGATCTTGACTTTTCATCATTTCAAGACCTAGCACCTAAGTATACCGTGGACTTGTTTAAGGCACTGGACCCTTGGTAATTACTCTAAGTAAGTTTTAGCATAAAACTTACTTGGTAACAAGCAATGAAGAGCTGTTTATAGTACAGAACATTGTGAGAAACGGCTCCCTCTAAAGTATTGAGCTTTTGAGAAGGAGGTTAAAAGACTTCAGTTGCTAAACAAACAATTTGGTTCTTTATTTTTTCTTAATGAAAGTAACGTTCTGGAGACTACCCCCTAGCTCGGCAACAGGGAGTAATATTCAAGGTGCTTTTCGTTATTACTTCATGACGCAATCTCAATTCCCTGGAGAGTTGGTACATAACCAAGGCTGCTTGATCGTCACCTCCCTGATTAACCATCAAAGTTAAGAGGCCGGTTGACAAGGCCAGTTTGTTTTCGGCCACAGGATACAAACTACTTTATGGTTGGAAGCATGGGCAATAACTATACCTGCTGGGATTCGAACCTCAAATTAAAAAATTAAATTTACACCTGGATGATTAACCATCAAAGTTAAGAGGCCGATTGACAAGGCCAGTTTGTTTTCAGCCACAGAATACAAACTACTTTATGGTTGGAAGCATGGGCAATAATTATACCTGCTGGGATTCGAACCTCAAATAAAAAACTTAAAATTACACCTGGATGATTAACAATCAAAGTTAAGAGGCCGATTGACAAGGCCAGTTTGTTTTCGCCACAGAATACAAAATACTTTATGGTGGGAAGCGTGGGCAGTACGTAACTTACCTGCTGGGATTCGAACCTGCCATTTTGAAAAATATCACTACCTCAAGCGCTAATTTATCTGATTTTGACCTTGATGATATAATTGGTCTAATTTGGTTTTCAATCCCACAGCATCCTAGGAATGCACCTGTTTGGTTGTAACTTCTGTAAAATAGTTAAAGGAGTTGAAGAATGCGACCGGAAGAACTTTGACAACCTCCTCTGGGCAATTGTGACTGTGTTTCAGGTAAGATTTTTCAATCAATCAATAAATATGATAAAGTCACTAATTATATGGTAAACTTTGGTAAATTGATAATAATAGTTAACCATTTTTATATAGCGCATAACACATAGTAGTAAAACATGTCCCTAAGCGCTCTTTAGAAAAACACAACAGAATACAAAGACAAGATGTACTGGGTAACCAACAAAATGGATGAATTAAATGTTAAATAAGTACGTCTTTAAAGCAATCTTAAACTTAACAATGGAGTCAATGTTTTTTAGTTGTTCTGGGAGATTATTTCATAAAGTTGAGGTGGTGTGAGCAAAGCTGCGTTTACCATATGACTTGGTCATCACTGGTGAAATAACAAACAACTTTTTCTTATTAGAACGAAGATTTCTAGAAGGTGTGTACAATGTTAACAGCTCTGTCAAATAAGGAGGCGCAAAATCATGCAAACATTTATAAGCTAACAACAATATTTTGAATGAAATGCGAGAGTGAATAGGTAGCCCCAGCTACACTGCACCATGTATTGCTTCTGACCGGCACCCTTCAACAAAGACATTTAGGGAGACTGCCAACATACAGCTAGACAACTCAGTTGGTAGAGTGTTAAACTAGGGGTCGCTGGTTCAAGTCCTGCTCAAGGAAGTCTTTGTCAAATACCAAATTGTTTAAAATCTACCCAGTCAGTTTCCCTTATGGTTCAATACCTGATATAAATTAAATAAATTACATGCAGGTTGCTTGACGTATCTCTTGATTTCTATGCCAGCCTAGAACTGCTTGGAGGATTGCGCTGATCTTGGCTTTGGTGCCTTTAAAAAATAATTACCATAGACTTTCAGATTTTCCAATAAAAGTGACCTTTGCAAAATGAAAATGGCCTTTCCTTCTCAAAGATGACATTCCATGATCGCTATGGTAACAACAGTCTTGTATAGATCTATACTCAGCCTCCTCACACCTTTTAAAAAATTATGTTGTTCAGCTATTGTATTCATCGCACATATTCAGGTCGACATGTTTCAACCCCTCTGACTTGCGAGGGCGCCATTCTCGTACCCTACGTGATCCTCCGAAAAAATGTGTCAAGTCAAGATGATGAACATGATGTGAATACATGATTGCTCCAAAGCCTATCAGATGTTATATTTAGATCATAAACACTTACTTTAAGAACGATAGGGCATGGACAAAATTGTAGATTTATTGCACCAATAAAGTGTTTTTGTTGTCAAGACCATTATCATTTTACATCCATCTTGATTCTCTGCTTACTATTCAGATAGTTGTAACCATACCGAGGCTTTGAAGGCAAATTAGTCTGGTGCCTTGTCATGCTTACATTTACTGTTGTTACTGCCTACAGAGAACCAGACAATAGCAAAATAAGAAGTTTCATTTGTGCCGCTGGCAAACAGCGATAATGTGATACAAGACATGACAGAACTTGTAGCAAAGGTCTACGTGGGATATGCATTTGTCCTGATTACATATTATCATGTTTGTTATCGTCCACCGTGGGCCAACGTGATCGCTTCTCGTTTTTTCTTACCCGCGGGAAAAACAGAAGACCTTTTAGGGTTTATCTTGATGTGCTTGTCCGCACTCGCTCAAAGACTCACAGCCTGTCACGGTAGGCTAATCTGACACTTAAAGTTGCTCATTTTCAATTCAGTCAACATCATTTGTCTTCTCCTGAGAGACTTTACTGCCGAAGAAAGTGTCATTGTTACCTGAGGGGTTCCCAAATCAGAGAGACTGGTCATGTTCTCTTTGGGGAAAGGTTGAAATCAGGGTATACAAATAGTATTTACTTATTGAGGTATAGTTTTATAAGATGTTATACTTACCTCTTGGGATTATCAATACGCTCTTTGGGGAAAATCATTCCATTGAGGTACTAAAACAGTGAATATTATCTCAGTTGGGGTAGTTTAATAAGAAAAGTCATTTCAGAAGAAGTGTCAGTGTTGATTATCCTGAAAAAGGGTTCGATATTAGGCTTCACTTGACTGTATACTCCAAATGGGGTAGTTGATTTTAGTCTGGTGTGAGAGATGAAATCTTCACTGTGAGACAAGGGTTCAGATCAGTGGCCGATTTCACATAGAGCTCAGATTGATCTTAACTGCAAATCAATGAGAGTTTTTTTAAGTGAAGTGTGGTTTCACAATACAAATCACTATGGCAATACTGACAAATTTGTTTTGCGATGGATTTTATTGCTTTGTACAAAAAAAAGGCCCCTGGGCCCAAATTCAAAAGCAACAAAAACACAAATGTGCTTAGCACTGAAACTTATTGCTTAGCAGAAATAGGTTACCAGCCAAAATGCCATCTTCAAATTGCAGAGACTGGTGCCCTACTATCATTTTGCCATGCAAATGCATTTTTGCATTTTGTTGTCTGCTCAGCGGCTCTGTGTAGTCAAAGAATGTCAAAGAAATCCCCAGAAACAACTTTCTTTTTCCTAGTGTATTGCATGACTGTTGCCATAGCAACTTGTGTACATGTGAATTGTCGTCATTGTAACTGTTGCCTAAAAGCGCCAAGCCATATTCCCCTTGGTCATTTAGATTTAATTTCCATCAGAGAAAACGGCGAGGCGATTTAATCAAGAACCTGCATCACGATACCAATGAAGTGTAGAATTAATTTAGTAGCAGTAAGTTACGAGATGCCACTATCTCTTATGGTACTGTTTGTCTCGATGGAAAGGCAACCCAAGTTTCTTAATGTACTTTCACCGATAATTATTAAAATGAGTCAATGTTTTTCTTTCAAATGATGTACATGTGCTCTTTGCTAGCTCAATTTTCAGTTTAAATCACGGAGCCAATTTCATAGCGCTGCTTAACGGTGAGCAAATTTCTGTGCAGAATACATTTACAGGTTCGTAAGAAAGTTAGTGAACAATAAGACTCAAGGGTCCATATTTAGAAAAGTTTTAGACGTGGGAGGCAACCCCCGATAGGGAAAACCCACACAATCAGGTAGTGATTGAAAACCAATTATACATTTAAGGCTCCGGTTTATGACGGAATTTGAGGTGAATGGCAAAACCTTACCCCCAAAATGGCTCTGCTTACCGAAGCAAAGAATCGGTGCTTGTAAGCAGGGAATTCTGCGCTTTATGTCAAGCGTATTTCACAGGTAAGCAGGGAATTTTGGCTTGTGCATGTGCATACTACACGTTACTTAGCGATTTACGCGTACAAAGCTGTTCATTGGTAAGCAGAGCCATGAAATTGGGTCCTGGTGATGATCACCTGTTTTGAGGAACTGTTTTTTTTTTTTTTGGGGGGGGGGGGGGGGCGAAGAATTAGATAGATAATACATTTATTTTGTGTTATACTTGAACACCTGTATATCCTCCCCTGATCTTTTTTTCGAGGTACATTGCCTTATTCTTTGAATTGATAAAAAAATTATGATGCCATACATGTATATCAACTGATGCCCTAATTACCTTCCATTGTTTATGAGAAGTAAGCAAAAATACAATAAAACTTGAGGGACGTTGAAATGTTCACACCACGCACCGATCTTCAATGACTTCAACTGGTTCCATTTGTTTTGAGTTTTTCCTGTTTTCAAGGCAAACAAGAAAGTATGGTTTCCGATGGAAGCCATATATGGAAGAAACATGTGCAGTGACTACAAGTGTTCTGTTAGACTTTGTGTGTGACTCTTTAACCAGCAGGTGTCTTCATTTTATTCAAAATATTTTTCTTTATTACATTTTAATAAAAGTGTAAATAATTCTTGGCTTTCAAATCTGGTTTCATTTTTATTTTTCTGAACGTTTATAAAAGAAAGCATAAAAATTAACAGTGATAATTGAATCACCAAGCCGATGTTTAAATTTTAATACTAATAATAAAAAAAAATCAAAATATATTAGAAAATGATATAAAGCACATGGCTTCTTTTAGCCTCTGTATTTTTTGTTTCCAGAATGCTCAGCAGAATGTTCAGTCAAATGATTTGATCATCATGAATTGTGAACTTAAAAAGTTGCATCACTCATATAAACTAAACTGTAGTGTTCATCATTGCTAAGTCACTTTTTCAACTTCTCGTTTCTCATTTTTGTTTTTCTAGATTCTTACCCAAGAAGATTGGAACATCGTCCTGTACAACGGCATGTACCATAACACCGCTTGGGCTGCATTGTACTTCATTGCGCTGATGACCTTTGGTAACTACGTGCTCTTCAACCTCTTGGTGGCTATTCTTGTTGAAGGTTTCGCTGCCGAGGTGAGCTCAATCAAATCCTGGTATTTAACTCTTTAAACACCTCGCACCTTTAAAGCATAATTGAGGTTTAAAAATGATTAGTTTTCAATTTCGAAATGGGGAAATTTCAAGGGGGTGATTTGGACAGGTGGATTGAATTGGCTTATGTAGGTGCTGAAGATTATTGGGTTTGTGATCGTAGCTACAGGTTGTTAGACTTTCAACTAATCCTCCACGAGAATGTGGCATGTCAAAGGTTTGTGGCATGTCATGGCCTAGCAGTTAAGAGCACCAGTTTCAATTTCTGGTGTGTCTGATCAGCAGAGTGTGGGTTCGAGTCCCAGTCATGACACCCGTGTCCTTAAGCAAGACTCTTTTAAACCATGATGGTTCTTCTTTCGGATGGGACGTAAAGCCGTTGGTCCTGTGTGTTGTGTAACGCCTATAAAAAGAACCCAGTGCACTTATCAAAAAGAGAAGGGGTTTGCCCCGGTGTCCTGGTTTGATTGGCAGCATATTGCTCCACAGCACCTTGTAAACCAGTACATGGTGCTATGTAAAATGAGTAGGTCTCATAATTCAAATGTAGTCCCATATCTTGAACGAAAATACTGTTTTTCAAAGCGTGGTGAGCATCACTGAGTGATGGATATATGCGGCTATATAAGAAGCCAATATGATTAAATAATGCTTCTTTCACATAATAATTTTTAAAGCGGGAAAGTTTTCAAGATAACAACTACCCAAACATCTTAAAGAATAAATTGAAGGACTGCACAAAGAGCTGAAGAGATTTTATAGTCATAAGCGGATCGGGAAAGTAGAGAGTCATTTTAGACAATGCAGCATTATTTTTTAAGAACCATTGTTAGCGATTTAAGTAAAAAATTACACTCGCCATTTTATTGCTCCTACAAAGTCCCATCTATCCGAGACAAATTAGGTAAACAACTGTTAAAGTTAGGTGAATGATTTGTATACATTTTTCATTTTTAGATGATTTCACTGAAAGTAGGGTCTTGTAAACCGACTCAACTTGTTTTTGTTAATTTCACAATTTCTTCTTAACACCCAATGCACTTTCTCAGTGATGTTGTATTTCAATAATGTACTTATGGCAAAGCTATTAACCGATGATTGAAGCTCTAAACAAGCGTCGTTTTTTCAATTAAGACATTTACGATAAGACATCTTACAACTTTAGTGATCCCGTGTATGAGGCATCCAAACCATATGCCAAGAATTTCATAGAACTTTAAAGCATCACTTCTTGGGATAAATTGTACTTTGAACGTGTCAACGTCACTCCGAGCTGTAACTTTCACTGCAACAACTTCTGTTCTGTAATTAAGATTATGTTGAACATTCTTAGCATTGTATGCATACATGTAGGTCAGAATCCCACAGAGGTACTAGGTTGTCCAGTCGTGGACAGTCCACTTACTACGATTTTAAGCAGAACATCTTCCTTAGGACATGTAGGAAGCCTCTTTTCACAAGAGAGTAGTTTAGCAAGGGTCCCTTGTTAAATTGTAGCATGGTTGTTAAATTTTACCTTGGATGGAAGGACTGACAATTTTTTACTATGCCTTTTAGAGGAATAGCCTCAGACAGGAGTTTGTCTCGTCTGCTTAAATGCTAAGGTCACATGACAAGAAATAACATTATTGGAAATGTTATTGCAAAACAAGTTCTTATCAGAATAATCTAGACAGCCAAGTCGATAATCACATTACGCACACATATATATTGATACCTCAACATGCATTGCATCAAAATCTATATTCACAATATTGCAGTCACATTTTCACTAATATTCATAAAGACTCCAGGGGCCAATTGAATGGCTCTGACCTACACGTACAGTGTAAGCAAAGAATTGGCATTACAAAAGCAGAGAACTCCACTCTTACTCAATTGTATTTCACGGGTTAGCAGTGAATTTCTGCTTGTGCGACTCCATGTTGCATTCTTCGCTTACTCAGGTATAGCACAGAAATTTGGTGCTTGAACTGTAAGCGAAGAATGGTAATCACAAGCACATAATTCAGTGGTGTTAGAGTCATGAAATTTGGCCCATGTCATATATTCACCAAACCAAATGTATGACCTCGGAGCATGGAACCATTTCCTTTTTTTTCAAGAGAATAAGATATGACCTTTGGTACTTGCCTAAGGGGTCATGTGATTATTGCAATGACCTCATGAATTGAAGGTCAATACTGTATACCAGTCTTCAACAGTGATGACTTGTCTAATATACAGGCATCATATTCTTCTTATTTAGTCTGATTTCCGATTTTGTTTTGCACCTGGAAAAACACAAAAATTATGAATAAATAGTATGAATTATGTCTATCAAAGCCTACACCATGGGTAAATGTAGGGCATCCCCCTGTACTCAATAAAATGTTCCCATTTTGTCAAGGAATAAGTATCATGCCAGATTATGTACAAAACATCGGACTTTGTGTCACTCAAGATTATTGAACCCTCCGATAGATTATTTTGTTTTCCAAGCGATGGAGAATTCTCTCCTGAGGCATAAATGGTACAAGTGAAGGAATCATCCTCTTATCATCAGTAACCAACATGTACCAGGGCTATGTGTAGCATGCTCAAAAACATGCAGTGCTGAAAATGTGGAGCAAGTTTCTCCATGCTGAAATAGGCTCAGATTGGGTCGTGGATTTAAAAGTATTGTCAGCTTTCCCTCCAACATGATGTTTTTTTTTTCTTAAATCTCAGTTTGTAATAGTTGAAATATTCCTGAAGGCGAAGATTTCAATCTTACAAAAATTGTCAATTTTGTGAGGAATGTATATTTATTCAATCTTCTTGGCAGCTTTAGTAATCATAAAGACCCCTTGCAGGACCTCACAAGCCAAAAACAGCGCCCTCAATCCAGTACACTTTCCATCATTTGACCTAGGTAATGCATCAGTTAAAGGGAAGGTACACGTTGGTCGAATTTGTGTGCTTTCAGATAGGAATAAAAGACTTCTAGCTAGAAGTCTTTTATTATTTTAGTGAGAAATTCCTTCTTTCTCAAAAACTGTGTACTTCAGAGGGAGTCGTTTCCCACAATGTTTTATACTATCAACAGCTCCCCAATGCTTGTTACCAAGTCAGTTTTTAAGTTAATATTTGTTTTGAGTAGTTACCAAACGTGTACCTTCCCTTTAATGAACTCTGTTAGCCCCTGCGAAAGGGGCTCAAAATGTCATTATACATGTATATATGAGCGATTCTTTCTTAACTTTTAACCCGACGACTCTCCATGTTTCCTTCTCACATGGTCATCACAAAAAAAGTATCAGATTTCTTGGCGAGGACCCATTGACGTAGCATTCCCAATCATGTTCAAGTAACTCTCAGATCCGATGCGTAAAGGGAGATGTTCTGAGACTACCCTCTCAATAATGCAGAAAGTGCGGCCGTTTCTATCTTTGAATTGTAATTACTCCAGGGACCTAAGATCTAGACATTACTCTCCATTCCTCCAGCTTGCTTCCTTCCTTCCTGCATCTTTTTTCCCCGTTTCGTTTTCTTCTCTCCTTTGTAGATTTTTTTTGTATGCCTTCCTCCATCAACTTGATAAATGCATTCACATTGGTGAAGGCTATTTGAAGATAGCATGGAGACACACAATACATAAATTTGTTCAGAAATTGAAATGTCAAATGTCGCTGATGTTTTCATGCAGGTCGATGGGGCGGTCAACGCGCATTGTTCAAACAACAATGGATGGAAAATTTGCGAAATCACGTCAGCACAAGTTAGTCAACACTTGGTTTAAAAAAAAACTGTAAAGAAAACAACGTGAATCTCTCCGAGGTTCGATTCTTTAGGGGAAATTGTTGGGATATAAAAGTCTTTTATGATTCTAGAATAACATCTATTTGTTAAAGTAATCAGCATTTTTTTTACTGGACTCTTTGTATTATCCTCGCTACGTTAAAGGGGCGCTATCATCGCTATGTTTAGGGGTTACTTTGTTCCCGATCAAAGCAGGCCTGTGGCTTTACATTTCTGAACTCTCACCCAGTTATTGCATGCGCACCTCCTCTTGTATTATATCTTAAGAGGGCATGCGCGCTTGCAGTATCTTGGTGAGAATTCATAACTACATGTACATGTATACCCATGCTGGAATAGAAACCAATGTCTTGAAACAAAATGAAATCCTTTAATCATGATGACATCGCCCCTTTAATATATCAATTGATGTGATCTCTGATGATCGATGATATGATGTTTGTCTGGATGGAGTGCAACAGAATTTTACTTAAACTTTAAAGTAGAAGGCAGTTTAAATCTTGTTCTTTGATTGGGGAGCTATTCAAACCGAGTTTCTGTACTGGCTTAAAGATTTGTATTTTTTAGTAGTACTTAGTCATTTGAAATTTTTCTAGAAATAAGCAAGCAAGGTTGTTTATAACACATTTTGTACCTCAAATAACACAGCTTTTCACATTTTCAAAAAACAGAAGCGATTTATAAATAATTAGTTATATCTTACAGATGGTATTGGCAGTTTGACCAGTTTCAATGGCGCTTGTGGGTGTTTTTTTTGTTGGGGGGGGGGATCTCTGTTGTATCTAAGATTAAAATGCTTTTAACTTGTGAGTGTCTGACACCATAGTTAAATATTCATATGAAATGGAATTGCTTCTCAACTCTGTTGTGTCATTCACAGTTAAAAGAAACAGCACAGGGTGTTTTTTTTTCTGAAACAGCCAGCAAAGAAGGTTCAGAAATTCACAATCTGATCTGAAACTATAATATGAGTTTCTCGGACCTGGGTATTTCAAAGCAACATTCAAAACCTCACAGTGTGGAAGACGAACGTCAAGATGAGTCTAGAGATTTACGCTGTCAATTATCGCTGAGCATACATCTTTAATAAGCGGTAGCCGAGCTGTCAGTCCAAACAGTAATCCTATCGCTAGGAACACCTGTCCGTCATTCCACACCGATGACATGCTCATGTTACCATGGTTACCTGTATCCTTATAATACATTTGACATTTTCAATTTTGCTTTGTCACTTTTCGTCCATGCCTCATCATTATAAACTGGCCACTTCCATTATGTTATGGTAAGTAACAATGATGCCTTCGTCCAAGTGTGTTTTGAAACAGTGTGATAGTCTAGTCACCCTCCTCCTGCCGTATTCTTGAAAACCCTTTCCCAGGAATTATCAAGTGTGTTACCTTTTCCCAGGGCTCGAATTTGGGGGGAAAAACCACAGGACTGCTTGGCTTGTAGCTTAAAGCATTTACTGGACTAGAGAATTTGTTATAAGATCGGAATCAAAATGAGAAGAACACAAGATCTACACAGTTTTGCATTTGAGTTGTTTTCTGAACAAGTACTAGGAGGTACTTGATGGATAACACTTCAGTAAACAACAGAATAGAAAGATGTTTACATTTGTCAGTTTAAATTGAAAATGCAGTGAGGTTTTATTATTCAAAAACACAAGAACGTCGCATTTGTACAGTGATAAGTTTATTGGTCCGAGCCTAAAATCTTGGGTCCGTGGTCCAGTGTTAATTTCGAGCCCTGTTTTCCCCCTTTGATTCAAGCCAGATAAGAATGTTTGAAGCATGTTATAAGTAGTCACATTGTCTTCTCTGATTTATTTGTAGTGTTGATGACTCTCATTTGCAGTTTTTATAAGATTTTTATTTGACCCCAAAACCATATATTTGTTTGATTGATCAGTGCCTGTTTTTGGTTTGCGCCAACCTTGCTTTAGATGTTCTCAAGTCTTTCTCATTTTGTCGCTACATTTCCATCTTCCCCTCAGATTCATCTCCCAAAATATCCACTCCGTATTTGTCTCAAATATCCTTCTCCGTTGTTTGGGGGTTTTAATTGATTAATTTTTTTTATGTATCGTTTCGATATCAGGCCAGGGAGGCCATGGCTTCTGTTGCCCCTTGTCTTGGCCTTGTTGTCCCAACAAAAGTTTCCCATAGACTTTAACATTTTCCAATGAAAAGTGCACTTTGCAAAATGAAAATGGCCTTGCCCTCTCAAAGTTGTAATTCCAGGCCTGCAATATAAAGTTCAATTGCCCATACCCCTGTTACATTAAGCTGTTTGCGTCTTAGATTGGAATATTGTCTGGTACCATGACAGGCTTCAGATCACAAGTTACCACTTAAATTAAAATGACTGGTTCAATCACAACTTTACTGTTTAGTTTGAATTCCTTAGACTATGCAGAGATTTGTGATGTCACATCATTATGGACTAGCTTTTCCATAGTTAAGTAAGAGACGATGTGAACACTCATACACAATTCTGAATGGATGTGTATGGCACAACGGTACCGGGGTTTGCTCATCTGGAGGTTGCTATGCAAAAGCTTGCCCTGAACCATTTGACATAGCAACTGTCTTAGTCTGAGGAATTCAAAATAAAAGTGGTACATTGTGACTAAGCAAGTCATTGTACCAGACATTACTTAAATCTAACCCGCAAAATGGCTGATTCAGTTCCTCAAGGTGACCAGTTTCCAGGTCTCATTCCAGCTATCCCATTCCCAATCTCTGTCAGTTTGTGTCTAGTATTTGTGTTTCATGAGTTTTCCCAAAGGTAGCCGAGTTCATAAACCCCTTGCGTATGATGTCACACTCTCAATAGCGCCCTCATTCAGGCAAAAGGAGGCAGCTCATTGGACAACAGCTGTAGTTGGTGCAAAAAAACCTCCACATCACCTCATGTTCCAGCAGCGTTGCGTGTTATAATGCAAAGGGTTATTGTTTCTCGGATTGCAATCATTCCGATTTTCCCCTCTACGTACAGAACATAGCCGTGCACCACGAGAATCCGGGAGATGTCTAGCCCCTTTTCCAACCACTTTCCTTATTGCTTTCCTTTCGTTCAAATCATTCATCTTCCTCCCATCTTCCTACTCCTCATCCTCCTCCTCCTCCTCCCCCTCCGTTCTACACTGTCCATCTGTTTGCAAATCAGACGTTGTTTCATTTGTTTCAAACTGTCAATTGTCTTTCCTCCCCTAATCCATCATCCTCTTCCAGATTATTTATCTTTGTCACTCAAGTTTCCCTCTTGCTCTCTCTCTGTTTCTCCATTTTTCTTCCACCATCTTATTTCCGCCCTTCTCATGTTCTTGAAGGAGAGCATACTTTATCACATGGCAGCCATTTTGTTTAGCTTTCTAACCATGCACCAAAAAACTTAGTGTGTGAAAACGGTTTACGAGTCTGACTAAATTGTTGATGTAGCCGGATACCAGACACAGCCATAGCCAAAGACACAGAAAATTACATACTTAGTTTGTGACATAGAGCCAGTGTTGTGACCAAGTCATTTTTTCTCAAGTCAAGTCAAGTCGCAAGTCATCTTTGCTCAAGTCAAGTCAAGTCACAAGTCATCTTTGCTCAAGTCAAGTCAAGTCACAAGTCATTTTTGCTCAAGTCATGTCAAGTCACAAGTCAAATTTTTGCAAGTCAAGTCAAGTCACAAGTCAGTGAGTCACATAATAACTCGAAATAAGCTCACCCCCATGATGTTGTGATAGAGCTATAAAGCTCTATGGTTTGTGACCAACTCAAGCGGCTATGGCTATTGGCTCCAGTGAATAATCACTGTTTCTAAAACCATCAAATTTTTTTGCACTGCGTCAAGAATTTTTTTCAAGATGGCTGTTATGTGAAAACGTTATCCGAGACTGTTTTAAGTACCCAATTGGATGACTTCAACCATACATTGTAGCATATGGCTTTGTACTATACGCTGATATCCTGAATTTATGTAGTTTTTGTTTACACTGGCTTGTCGTTGTTGCACGATAGCATCTGCTTTGTTGAGTTAGTTGATGTGGCAGCTGCTTTGTTGAGTTAGTTGATGTGGCAGCTGCTTTGTTGAGTTAGTTGATGTGGCAGCTGCTTTGTTGAGTTAGTTGATGTGGCAGCTGCTTTGTTGAGTTAGTTGATGTGGCAGCTGCTTTGTTGAGTTAGTTGATGTGGCAGCTGCTTTGTTGAGTTAGTTGATGTGGCAGCTGCTTTGTTGAGTTAGTTGATGTGTGCTGATGTAGTATTCTGCTTTTATTGTTTGATAACCATTGTTATGTTTGGTTTAAATAAGAGAGTTTTTGAGTGGCACATTGTATTTATGTAAAGCTTATTGCCCTTAGTTGTTTGTGTTTCATTACCTTTTTTTTTAAATTTGCAAAATTGACTAACCTTACGGATTATTAAGTACACTGTTCATAACTACACAATTAGATATTGTATTTCCTGTGAGGGTTAAACAAAGATCATTGAACCTTTTCAGAATAACAATTCTTTTTTTAAATAAAGAAAGCTGACCTTTATCGTTAATTGCAAACTAAGAAAGTGAACAAGTTCGAACTCCAAGTAACCACTATTCTTGGGAAATTTCATTTAGTTACACTCGGACAATGAATACATAAATTTAGCACTTTATCTAAAAGATGACATTAAGAGTTTTAGGATATCCTGTCATCTTTGATTCCAATTTGTCTGAATTGCATTTTGATCCAGGCAAAATAATAGTTGACATATAAATACATAAAAACATACCATTTCATGTTTTCTAAAGATTTTTTCTAATGTTTTGTCTAATGGCAGTCTGTTTCAATGAATTAATGACGAGTTTGCTTTATTTACATTGTCACTGAATGCATGAACGCAAATCAAACAAATACATGCAATTCAATGGTTTCCGGTGTGACATTAATCAAACATTGCACAAATGGTTTCTGTGAAAACAGCTGTTTGGTGACAACACATTTTAGCATAATATTAAAAAGTCTCAGTAGTATTTTAAAGGGCCATGGAGCTGATTTCTCAAGGAGACATTGCCTTAAATGGTATGAGTGACATAGTAACAAATCTTATTCAACAAATTGTATCCTCTTTTGTCGTTCCCGAAAGACATTATTAATAGACAAATTCTCAAGGGACTGATGCAAGAATTGTTTTCTTGAAACAAGATTTGTTGCTTCTTATTTTGAAAATACTGTTTTTAGATTGTTCTTTATGTGTGTATCAATTGTAATTGCAAAGGAAAGTGATGATGTCACAATGTGAATCACTATGGTGATATTGACATCGCATCTTTAAGATGTTTTGAATCTTACATGTGATTATGATACATGTGATTCTATACTGTATTGTTGAATCCAAAGCTGGTCACCACAGGCCTGTATGCTTCGTTTGTGAAAGGGCAAGGGCATCAAGGCGTTTTCTCCTTGGTAAAGGGCACCCTATGAGGAAATTGTAAATTTCTACTGGAGCATTTCAAGGGCACCAAGGCAATGACCAGGGGGCATGGAGGCAATCACCTTTGTTGCCTCCGTGAAGTATCAGGCCTGTCATAATTGTGGCAGAATTGGATAATTTTCTTTTCTTAAAATAATAGAAGATTTTATTTGTGCCTGGTGTGGTACTGTAATTACTGTAATCCCTATTTACTTTGTTGACTGTTGTTGAACTATCCCTATGTAACTCCTCCGAGTCTGCCATTTAAAAAAATCTTCTTTTTTCTTTAAATTAATTATTGTAGTGAGGGGATGGAAACCTGTTTGAATTTAATTGTCTTTCCGGAATAAGGCAGACCAGTGTGGCTGTTTTTTAATTTTTTATTAACATTGTGAATTTGAAAATCGTAATTTATAACAAAAAGAAGGGAAGGTATCCAGGAAAAAAGCGGGAAAATTATAGCCAATCAAAGTTCTTGTTTAACAAAAAGTGGAGTGGCTAAGAACCAATCAGAGTATGTCTTTTATATAACATAAAATAAGGATGTTTGGGAAAATTGCATTAGCTATTGCAAGTATTACCAACCAAAAGGACATGTATAAATGAAAAGAAATATTTAATGGCCTGATGTTTCGACTCTAGCAGAGTCTTTCTCAAAAAGATTTTTTTCTGGCAATTACGTTTTATTCCAATTCCATGACGCTAATAGAGGATGACTATCTCAGCAGAAGAGTGGAGAAATCGCTCAATCAAGAAACACCTTTGATCTTGGCTCAGTTTGTGCTAAACTAGAGCAAGATGTAACATTGCAGTAGTTTACCGCAAAGCATACAAATCATAGTCTGGCCACTTCGATCTAAACATCGCATTTGCACTCGGACCAAAGTGCATCCTGTCTTCTCGAGACGTACATTAACATATCTGAGCTACCGCTAAGGTTCGTGTTGTTAAAGGAACATTGCAGAATTGGTTTCTGCTTACAAAACAGTCGCTGGCAGTGTAAGCACTTTATGAAATCCACCATTACATAAACTGACAAGCCTGTAGAAAATTGATTACACATTTTGCATGACATCGATTAAAAATAAAATAAAATAAAATAAAAAACGCTCACTGAGCGATAAACTCCAAACAGGAAACTAATTTTATTTATTTCTCATCAAGTATGACGTTTCAGACAGAAATATTTTTAGGGACGTTTTCTACTACCATCATCATTAGACCGTGAAAATAATGTAAAATCTTAGACATTTTTCTTTCTTTCTTACCAATTCTGTAATGTTCCTTTAAAGGGGGGTGCTTATAAGAGTCCTTTGTTTCTTTCTGAAATATAATACACAGATTTTAAACCCTTTCAATCTAAAAGCATCTTCAAGGTTTGAAAAAGAACAAATTCCATTGGTAATCACTGCGCAAGATTAATGTGATAAAGAGTGAATTGACAATGCTTTAAGACGCCTTTGGAAATGAAATTATCAGACATCAACCCTTAGGATCCGGAAACTCTGTTTTCAAGATGCGACCTTGATCGTTGATAAGAGTTGATGATTTAAAAATGCAAATTGCATTTGGAATAAAACACTCACAATGTGTTTGGAAATTACTTCTAAAACTTGAATGGCAGTTGGAAATGACAGGAAATGAATGCATTATGTAAAATACACAGCAACCTAACCACAGTTTTTGTTTATGTCAAAATCTTGACACAATAAGTTATTTAAAGGAGTCCCTTGCATGGAATTTCACCTTTGAAAGAGCAAGGCCATTTTCATTTTGCGAAGGGCACTTCCATTAGAAAATCTAAAAGTCTATTTGAAACTTTTGAAGGGGCACCAAGGCCAAGACCAGATGCAACGGAGGCCATGTAATGGCCTTCGTTGTGTGCGTGTTATTCCAGATCTGGAATCATTAGTAATAGAGATGGGGTTGGTTAACTACGTCAACAAATCTGGTGGTAAAATCCACATTGCTCTGTCTCACTTTGTTGAGCTACCGAATGGCAATAATTCCGAAACAAAATGCTTTGCAATATTCTCATTTATCAAGATTTTAAAACAAGTTCACTGACCTGTGCTCGACCTCAGTTGACCTTTTTCAAAAACACGGCTTTGACTTTTGGCTGTGGCTACATCTCTCTGTCTGTCTGTTTAAAGCAGTGCGAAGAGAGTGTACAATTTTAAATTAGTTTGGGTTTACACAAAGAAAAATTGACTGGAACGGGACTTGAACTAACGAGCTCTGGATTACTGTACTGGCGCTCTACCAACTGAGCTATCCAGCCCTAGGCGATTTCCCGATAATAGTAAATATTTTTGTTATGATTGCAACCCCGAACAAAGATATTGACTATTATCTTCAAGTACGCGCTAATCCTCCAATCAGATTGGCAGATTGGCAAAACCTATATTGCACGGCTAATATCACTACCATGCGTCTTGTGTGTTCTATGTCACGCGCCAAGTTTGCTTGAAGATAAATACGTTATCATGATAACTTATAATATGGAGACCACCAGCATCTGGATAGGGGTTAGTTGGTAGAGCGCCAGTTCATTCATCCGGTGGTCTCACTCCGGTTAATTTTTCTTTGTTTAGACCTAAACTATAAATAAACTTAGTTAGTTTCTCTTGTGGTTTAGTACTTGAATGTCAAATTTACTCACACAATCAGAACCAGATTAATCAGAACCATGGTTTTAAAAGAACTTTTGACACTCATTTTGTTTTTCTTTTGAAATGTTTGTCGAGAAATCTATTAGAAGTATTGTGTTTTGTAACATTTATTAGGAACGGTTAAGGTTCGTAAAAGCCCTGAAGAAGTTTTCTGAGATGTATTTCAATTTCAATTCAACAACATTTTTTTCCATCTCTCATATCTTCACAAAATAATGATTTACATAAAAACAGAATACACTAATGGTGTATAATAGTAGGAATAGGTCAGTGTTGGTGAAATGGAGGCAAGCCCCGTTAAGCAATTACTTGATTGTGGAATGCCATACAGGACAAGACAGACAACAGACACAAAAGACAGAAGCAGTCATCTTTACTAGACTGTCATTGTGGGGTTTATTCCAAGATGTAGTCTAGGTCCAACAGATTTGTTTCTTTCTCATTTGAGTGAATTTGAAAGATTTTCTCTTTTTATTTTGATTTTGCCAGCCTGAGAAGAAAGAGACGAGCCTCGCTGCTGCAAGCAGAGAGAGTTTGGATGAAGAGGATGAAAGATACGACGATGAGATGGGAGAGAAGAAGGAGGAGGGACAAGATGTTCAATCCATCGTCTCTATCAAGGATACCTCAGGTAGCTACAAGACTTTAGGGTCCCATACATTTACTTGGATATATGTTCTTTATTGATGTTTCTTCTTGTTCTTTATTGATGTTTTCTTCTTAAGGGCCCTGGACATGTTTGGTAATTGTCACAGACCAGTAGTCCCACTTGATTTATCCCAACAAATGCATCAAATAACGAAATTTTGAATCATTCAATTGGTTGTCGAAGTTGCAAGAAAATAGTGGAAGAAAAACATGCCTGAGAAAAGCCTAAGGACTGAAGTCTTTCTCAGATTGACATATCTTAAAAATGATGATTCATAATACTACCAACAGCTCTCCGTTGCTCGTTTTGGTGCTAACATATATTTTGAGTAATTACCAAACCTGTCCAATGCCAAGGTGTACTAGCATTGATGCGCAAGGTATAGTGTACATGTAGGTCAATCTGTAATATATGTCGCGATGGAGACTCGGTCCTTAGCCTAGGGGGTTATAGAGACCCACCTACCGGACCTAAGGATATATAAGTCAGTCAATAAGCTAGAGGGATGATTTATCTCAAGGGATGGCTAGCAGATTCTCGGGGCTGATGATTTATATTGGACCTACATGTATGACCGGGGCTAATAACAACACTCGTGAAGCTTATCAAGCTACAAAGGAATAACGCGTTGTATAGGCGTGGTCTAATAAATTGGTATTATTGTTATGTCTGAGGTTTACTTTGGGGAAAGCCCGCAGGAATCGCTGCCTTTTTTTCTACCGATGATCATAAGCTGTTGACCCTTTTCAAACATGGAACATTTATACCTCAATGGCTAAAGGCTGAGTTTTTTCATGTCGAACTGTGTGATGTTATTTTATTCGCATGTTATAGCATCGTACATGGAATCCCCTTGGGCCACATTTCATAGAGCTCATTAAACAGGCAATAATGCCAAATTCTGCTGGGCTAAAATATGCAGGAAGCCAGTCACTACTGGTACATGTGTCATGGTATTTTGGCTGGTAACCCTATTCTAGTGTGCCAAAATAATTTCTGCTTAAGTTTTTTGTGTGCTTCAGCATTTGTGCGAAATTAGGCCCAGTTTCTTGAGAATATTGAAATACATTACAGACGTTCAAGGTCTATTCAATACTACACAAAGTGCATTTATTAAACACTATCTCACATTTTTTATAATCTAATTTATATTGTCTATTGAATTTCAATTCTATGCTTAACATTTCGGTTCAATCTCTAGTCTCAAGTTTTAAATTTCAAGTTTCAACCCCAAACCTCAATACAAAAAAAGGTCAGATTTCTGAGATGTCACTTTCACCAAAAGGTTAAATCTCTAACCTCATGTCTCACAGCTCAAATCAGAATCCTAAATCTCCTAGATTTGTTCTCATAGCTCAAAATCAAAATCTTAAATCTCTCAACTCATTTTGTACAGCTCAAATTGAAATCCGAGAACTCCTAGCTCAAAATCAAAATCTCAAATCTCTAAGCTCATTTCTCACAGTTCTAAAACCAAAATGTTATATGTCCAAACTCATATCTCACAGATCAAAATCAGAATCTTAAATCAATTTTCAAACTCAAAATCACAATCTCTATGCTAATTTCTCACAGCTTAAAATTGGAATCTGGAATCTCTATAAGCTCATTTCTCAAAACTCAAAATCAGAATCTCTAATCTCAACACTCAGATTTCATACACAAATTCAAAGCAACTCGCCTTCTCACAGCTCAAAATCAGATTCCTAAAACTCAATCTCATTTCTCACTACTCAATTTTCACACTCAGATGAGAAGCAACTCGCCTTACTTGCCCCCGATGTCACCCAGTCGCCTCCTCCAGGGGGTCTAACGAGCCCCCCAATCATCACCCGCACTGCGGCAACACCTCAGGGATCCCCAATGTGTGAACAGCCTAAGGAATTCAAGGGACCTTTTCTTGATACTCAGTCTATTGACTCGGACTCAGTGGTGAGTAATGAGTTTCAAAATGAGTTTCATTTAGCCATTTGTGAGTTGGATTTTGAATGATGTCTGGTACAATGACTTGGGGTGTGTGGCCAAGTGGTCTAGGGTGGTGGACCCAAGTTCGGTAATTTACAAAATAAGGGTTCGACTCCTGGCACTTATATCCTTGAGCATATACAGGGAGGTTTACATTTGTAAACTTACTTGGTAATAAATGCAGCAGCTTTCTATAGTATAAAGCATTTTGAGAATCATTTCACTTTGAAGTTATGTCGTTAAGGAAAAATATATCAGTTTTTATGCCCCAAAATATAAATCTGAGAAACATTAATGTCAGATTCACTTCTGAGATTGTGTTTTCCAATTATGGATTATTCTTCCTGTGTGGACATAATATAACCACTCCGAACCTAAAAAATGGTACCACCGTTTGAAATTAATTTTGCACAGGTTAGTCTAATATATCTTCATTTGTAGGATTAAACCAATCCAACGGTTCCACTTTGCCTTTATTTAAACCACACTTTTCACCAGAAGTAATTATTGGATTGGATTGATTTATTATAAACTTGTATTTCAACATTTCTTCCCTCTGTAGTCCTCCTTCCACATCCATGGCTCTCCCCGTCCACCACGCAGTGCCCTCTCTCGGAACGGTTCTGGTCGTACTAGAGGCATCCTCTCCACCAATCCTACTCAGATGAGAGATCGTCACTACCTACGACCTTTCCAGTTGCCTGAAGGTGACCACAACACCGATAGTGACATCCACTCTAACATCAGCAGCCGTATGAGCAGTCGAAGGTATAAAGTTTTGATTGGTTCGACGTTTGGAGTTCGACGTCAGGAGTTGTTAACCGCCAGGGCAAAATTTCACGGCTCTGCTTACCGTAGCAAATAATCTGCGCTTGCCGAAGCAGGGAATTCTGTGCTTAAGTCAAGCGTGTATTTCACGGGTTAGCGGGGAATTTTGGCTTGTGGGCATGCGTTCTCCACATTACTAGGCATTCTACGCTTACACTGCTGGCGCATAAATCCGGCTCTTGCACGCAAGTGGAGAATTGTGATCGTAAGCGCAGAATTCGGCGATAAGCATAGCCATGAAAATTGGGTCCAGTTCTTTTCAGAACCAACGTTACTCAAAAGAGATTTACACATACTGCTATGGCAAACCTCACCTTATTATACATGGTACTTCTACCAGGCAAATTTCAAATTCCACAGTCGGTTTAATATTATGATATGGATATATTTCTCCGGAGGATTGGTGTTGTGTATAAATTATAGATTGAAGCCATTTTTCACATACAATTCCTTTACTTTGCCTTCGGTGACAAGTTAGCCTTTTCAGGGAAAAATCTGAAATAATTCTCACAAACAACAGACAGACCAATTATTTATGAACACAAACTATTTCCCCTCGTGCCCTCTTTAAATCTAAGCATCTCGGTCAAAACAACTAACCCCAAGATTCCGATCCAACTGAGGAGAAAAACATCGTGGGTGATATCAGCCGAGGAAACCACCCCCACGCTCCCCTACATGCCCCCTCAAAGGAGAAAAAACTGCCAGACAATTTGCAGGGTTTAATGAGCTCATCTGGGTCGTGATAATAATCACACACAGTCTTGAGATTGTGTTCTCCTTGGGGACTAGAGATTGGACATTTGAGGTTTTCTTGTTTTTTTTCTGTCTTGGCGCTGATTATCTGCAGTCGCAAGAGTTTTCTATCTGCATTATTTCGTCGGCTCAGGACTATAATGTTATATTCAATTTGGCTTTACCCATGCACAAAATACTGAGTACTATAGATTTCTTAAAATTGGTTTTGCATATTTTGGAGCTCATGGTAATTAGGGTGTATTGATTAAGAGTGGTCTTCACAGTAATTGTTGGCAGAAATGAAAAATTAAGTTTCTAAAATAACAAACACATGATTTGTGGGTTTTGAGTCATTTTGTCAAACTTGTTCGCATTTTTCACTAAACACCCTCTTGAATGTTACAAGTTTGAAATTGCAATTAAAGAACATATTGTTGTTTATTTTTTAAATGAATTCAAATCGTTTTAATTTTATATTTACCATAAAGGGAAAAGTATTATGTCAACAGCTCAGTAACAAAAGCTAAACTTTCGTTTAAAAGACAAATTCACTAGAGCTGGAAATGAACCAGTGACATCCAAATTAATGTACCGGTGCTTTACCAACTGAGCTATTTAGCCCCATGTATGGGGTCTCCCTATTTTGTCAATATCTTTGTTTGGGGTGCCAGTCAATAGTGTCATATATCCAGAGATAAGCGACAGCGAGGGGATCACCTGGAGGAGATGAAAGTTAATGAGATGAAAGAAATACAATTCTAAGTCACAAAAAAAAAGACAAATCTGTATTAATCTTCCAGTTTAAAGCCATTATACACTTTCAGAACAGAAAAAAAAGTTCACAGATTTACAAATAACTTACAGGGTTTACAGAAGGTAATGGTGAAAGACTTCTCTTGAAATATTAGTCCATGAAATGCTTTACTTTTCGAGAAAACATTAAAACATTTATCAATTCTCGCTAACGAGAATTACGGATTTATTTTGAACACATATCATGACACGGTGAAACGTGCGGAAACAAGGTTGGGTTTTCCCGTTATTTTCTCCCGACTCCGATGACGGATTGAGCCTAAATTTTCACAGGTTTGTTATTTTATATAAAAGTTGTGATACACAAAGTGTGGGCCTTTAGACAGTACTGTTTACCGAGAGTGTGAATTTGGAACCAGAAAAAAAAAATAATAATAACAAAATAAGAATAAAACAAGAGGTAACACAGCGTTCTATCCCAGTTTCTAATATCATCTATAATTTGCCAATCTTCCTTCAATAGAAGTTCATCTCAAGAGAACTCCGACCACAACGGTTACGTTCCCGACACAGACAGCCGACGTACCTCTGTAGCTAGCTGCAACGGAGACAGCCGCCGTACTTCTTACATCTCATGCAATGGTGGCTCCTTCACAGCGCAGCTAGATAAACAGATCATGGAGGCCGAGAAGAGAAGTAGCCGAGGCTCAATGGGGAGGATGAGTCACCATGACGAAGAGGAGATAATCTTTGATCCAGATCAGGTGGATGAGGCAGTAAGTTTTAAAAGTTTTGTATTAATTGTGTGATTGTCACCTTGATTTATAAAACCCCGAAATCCACCCTTCCCGAGAAATGTTTAAATATTAGGAAGTCAGATGAGATTAACAAATGTTTCATGCAGTTGTAAAAAAAATCTTCAATTTTTAGGCAAGCTTATTTGTTTTTTGCTAAAAGTATGGCTGGGAAAAAAAGGATAAAAAACTTAAATTTCAAGGCAAGCTAATTTGTTTTTTGCTAAAAGTATGGCTGAAAAAAAGGATAAAAATCTTAAATTTCAAGGCAAGCTAATTTGTTTTTTGCTAAAAGTATGGCTGGCAAAAGGTAACAAAATTGTTCAGTAGAAACATATGCCACCTTGGGTATGACTTTAGGAATTCAAACAGCGCCCTCATTGAGGTAAAAGAAATACCTAGTTGTCTGATAGTTATGCGTGGTGCGTACACACGAGCACATTAGCATTGTTTGGCCTCAGCGACGTATACGAGCAGTCTATGGAATAATCAAAAAGACTCATTGCTGATTAATCAATTTCTAAGCACCAGTTAAGGGAACCTAATTGCACTGATGACATAAATTTCATTCCAGAGATGAGTTTAAACAGAAGTCATAAAAGTCAATTGAAACTCTGGAATTGCTAGTCACAGTTTTCAAAGGGATTTACGCGCAAGACTTTCTGATACATTGAACGATTTGCTGACGTAACTGCACAATAGTTATCTCGACAAGGCTTCTCTTAAATCTGTCTACGTTAGTGTATCTCCTGAACATTAACCTAAATTCAAATTGTATGAATGGTTGAAATCTGTCTTGTAACCCGACCCCATCTCCTTGTGCAATGTGTACGTATAATTAACATGAGATGTTTATTGGAATGCATGCTTCCATCCAGTTAAGCTGGATTGATCCTTTGTACCCTTATACACCTAATCCTTAAACGCCTACAACCTTCCCTCCTCCACAAACAACCTGTCTACATGTAGTAAGACTACATTCTCTTTGTTTGCTCAGTGTCTCAAACTTATTTTCAAGATGCTCAATAATTGATGCTTCATTTCAGCTTGTGTAACACAACAGAAGATTTCCTTTAAAATAATGAGCTTTATTTGGGGAATTCCCTGGTGGGTTTTGAAGAAGTTTTGAAGAAAATAATAAATTTAGCCATTATCTTCATATCCTGTGTTTTTCTATTCATAACAAATTACTTCCACTGAGTTTTGCGGTTGCACTATGTGTTGCTCTTTTTTTGGGCAGTGTTGGTTCTGAGAAGAGCCAGTGGTTGACAACTCAACGTTTTGATCAATATGCTCTGATTGTCTTTATGGTTTCAATGAGTGTTCTCTGATTGTCTCTGCTAATGTCAAACAGAGCATACTGATCGAAATGTTGAGTTGTCAACCACCGGCCCTTTTCAAAAATAACACTACTCGAACAAGATGTACAAATGATGCTACTGCAGACCATACCCGTTTATTTAAAATTCATGTTAGAAAATGAAGAAAATCTACTGTGTGTTGCACCTTTTGACAATGTTACAAATAATCATGTTGTTTCTTTTGCTATTAATAATCACCGTGGCAACCATTGCACCACAGTTGATTCTTTATGACAATTTCTTTAAAAGAGTTGTGAGCTGTAAGCTATTTTGAAATATGGTCGTTCAGAAAAGAAAAAAATATATATAATTTTTTAAAGGTAGCAAGGGCAATTGCTACGTGCCTTTGGTTTCTTCCTTGGTGAATTTAAAAATATTCCCCTTCAAGTTAAATTCTTCACCTCAGAAAAACAGCCTTACATATGCGAAAAGTACATTTTTTTCTGGAATCTAGTTGATTTGAAACTTATCGACAGAATAAATACTATGTTTTGGGCTGACTTTTAGTCTGGCTAAATAAATTCTTTTGACACCCCGAACAAAGACTTTGACAAAATCGGGAGACCAACAATAGGCTAGATAGCTCAGCTGGTACAGCGCCAGCATATCAATATGGAGGTCGTTGGTCAAATCCTTCTCTGTCAATTTTTGTTTGCTCAACCTAAATCCTTTTTTAAATTCACCCAGTCAGTTTCCCCTCTTGATAAAGTATTTTAATTCAAAAATGAGGTAAATTTGAGAAACGGCCATATTTCAAGAAGTTGTTTGACCCAGTCGTATTCTTTCATTCACCCTCCTCCACCCTAAAAAAAAACCTCGTCTTTTAACCGCTCCCTCCTCTCATGCCATCCTCCACATCACCACCATCTTTATCATCCATCATCATCATCTTCATCCTCATCAACCTCCCCTCCTCGCCTCCTCTCAAGAAGGAAATGGAGGAGGAGGAAGACAAGAAGTGCTTCTGCTTTCCGGGGGTAAATCAATATTTTTTAAACTAGATTCCGTACATTTTCAGTAAAACTTTTTGCAGCCAGAGATTTACTGGTTATTGTGGTGAATCGTGGTACAGAGGTGGCTGTTCAGAAACCCAGTTCACTCTCCACCTTAATGCAACTACACAGCAAAATTTGACATTTTTTTTTAGTGCCACTCGCTTTGTTTGTTCTTTGGGTGTCATGATTTTGCTTTGCATGTGTGCATTATGTGGATTTTGAACTGGGCTTTTATTCAGCGACTTTAAAGAGAAGGTACAACATTGCTAGATTTTTGACAGAAAAATAACAAGGAAGAAATAACCTTCTTTATTGTTGGGATCAAAGTCTATAGATGGGGGGAAAAAACCTAGTGATAGTAAAACGTATTCGTGAAACTATAAGTAATTTTTATTTTCAAATGTTTGTCCAGAAAGAATTTGTTCCAGATTAGTTTTATTCAAAAATTTTGCACTCAACTCAGTTTCCTCTTCTTATTTTGTTTCCCTTTCTTTTTTTAAGATGAAAAATAACAGACACACTTCTTTAAATGTGAATGTTGTACTTACTCTAGATGCATGAACCAATTTTACAACAGGGGGACATTTTTGAAAGCAGTCAATCTTTCAGATTATTTCATCATCGTCTCCTCTTTCACTCGATCCTTTACAAAATGGCCGCACTCAATCTCATCAGATTGGATGCCTTAACTAATTTAGTTGTTTGAAGTTTGACGTCATTGATGGTTAGAATTTCAACAAAGGAATTTTGTCAATTAGATTAGGTAAACACTATATGGAGGGATTGGGGGGGGGGGGGCAAGAGTTCTGTAGGGAAAATTTGTAAATTTGCATTTCTGCTGCAGCTCTGAAATGAAACAATACTTTTAGCCTGTCTTTGTGAACAATACTCACATTATTGATGAAATACTGCTTTGTGACAACTCTATTCCCTTTCAAAAGAAATATAAATAAGCTGATTCAAAAATGTTCTTCCTACAAAAACCAATACTGCAAATACATTACGTCGATGGACATAATTTGCTTTGAAAATTTATTGAGTGGATGCAACTCTTTATTTCAAAGAATTCTGTTTTCATTTTGTTAAGGATCAGGTTTTGATATGAAGAGACATTTTATTTTAATTGAGGATTTGGGGTCAAGGGTGATTATTTTTACTATTTGTGGGTTTCGATCAAATTATTAAATTCAGCACTTTGAGTCTAGAATCGCAATACTTTGAATACTTAGAGTATAGCCATAGCAGGACAAACTAGAATGGTCCATTTATAAACCTGCATTATGTATACCGCCATCTTTGTCTGTTCCCAGTGTACCATAGCTGTGATGAACACAAGTACTCAAAAGGGGCCAGACTAATTTGCCCTTCCAGCCTCGGTTTCTTTAGATACAAAACAAGATGGCGGCAGCATGATGGAGGATTATAACATTGCCTGATGAAGACACCTTTTGCTCGTTATCAATTCATGAATGCCTTCATTTGCTTTCATCTCTTTTCCCGGTTCACTTTTGTTTCTCTTTACATGCATCTCCCATCACCCTGTGCCTCCACCACCCTGTGCACCCCTTGAAAATGCCTGGTACTTCGGATACACTGGAACACCTTAATTGTCACGCACCACCTTTTACCTCCCTACCCAAGGATGATGCACCATTGCACAGCATGTTTACACCATCAGTTGTAGCTACACCCCCTTCTCCTAGGCTGCCTCCGTCGTTGCTTGGAAAACACAGAATCAAAGCTAAACACATCAAGTCACTTAACGCTGAAGCCAAGACTAACTCAGTTGATTCAGATTTGAGAGATCCTAATGATAGAGATGATTGGGATATCATGATTCAAAACCGAGATCCTGATGAAACAGATTTAAGCTCAATGTGGAATATCACAGTTAACACTACCCCTAGCTTGGGTCATATGTCAAAGAGCAAAGGTCAAGTATCAGAAAGCGAAGACTCTTCGTCGGCAAGCTCTAGACAGTTTCCTTTACATGTAACGTGGGCAGAAAACCACCACAGATATTTGTCCCGATTTAAAAAGCATAAAACAAAGTCAACACACTTTGTTACACGCGTCGAGGGCTCTGCACACAGCAAGTGCGCTCAGTTAAGCACTAGTGTCCCTGATTTCGGAGGAAGTCGGAATTTTCAGCCTGGTGGAATATCAGGAAGTAAAAAAGACATTGAAATGACCAGAGACAGTGAAGATGGGGACAGTGCATGTGGGTGCTCCTGCTGCGGTCGGGTAATTTATGTCGTCAATTTATAAGTTAGTGCATGATGCTAGTGGAAGTTTGCTGAGCATGTTTGTTTGACAAGACTAATCATATAAATGTCTGATTTGTAGTTCACAACTTCATAGAGCTGCTTCTAAATCGCTAAGCGCAAAATATTGTTGCTTACCCGAAGATGGTTTCATTCAATAAACCTTGCAATAATTTGGACTGAATTCCTGCTTATTTTCCTTAGTGGAATGTTATACATGTAAGCAATATTTTTGGCTGAAGTGGCACTATGCAAGTTGGCTTAGGTCTTCCATGGGTTTCTTAGTTTGCATGCGAAGTTTTTAAACCTTCATACCTAAAACTTCTAACGTGCAAATCCTACAGCCAGGGATTTTGATGATATTAATTTTTTCTGAGGTTCAGATTAAAGTTTAATCTCACTATTGGTCACTGTTTTCAGGGATCGGAAATAGAAAAAGAAAAACAAAAATTGCTGTAGAGTTCCTGGCACGTTGACTTAAGAATGTTTCCTGACTATCTCGTTTTATTTTCTTCTCATATATTGGTATCTTTTTTTATCCTTATTTATTTGTAGTTTTCTTCATATCTTTCTTTGTTGGTCGAGTTTTATAATCTTGGAACTGACCAGGGCCCAATTTCATGGCTCTGCTTACCGTAAGCACGGAACTGGCGCTTACGGAAGCAGGGAATTCTGTGCTTACGGCAAGCGTATTTCACGGGTTAGCGGCGAATTTTGGCTTCTGCGCGTGCATACTCCACGTTACTAGGCATTCTAGGCTTACAAGGCTAGTGCAGAAATTCAGCGCTTGCACGTAAGCGGGGAATTGTGATTGTAAGCGCAGAATTCGGCGGTAAGCAGAGCCATGAAATTGGACCCAGTCTTGATAAGTTTCTGCATAAATAAGTTTATAAACAAATTTAAAAGTCAAACTGAGTGGCATTGTGATTAATTTATGATCATTGCAACAAGTTTTGTCAACAAGGTCTCATTTATTTTAAAACTGAGACAGGGTATAGGCCAGTTTTTTGTCAATTTTACTCAGTTTCAAATTTTTAAATTTGTTTGATCAAAATATCAAATTGAATTCCTTAGTTATCAAATAATATATTTTTATAATGAAAAACACCAAAAAAAATATCATCTTTGAATTTCATTTAAATTCTTTTTAAAGGTTTCATTCTATTTTGAGGTTTCATTCTATTTTGATGTATGCTCACTGATTACGAAGTTCATACCAGTACCAATTACGAGAGAAATATTTCCCTCTGAAACATTTGATGACCTGTAAATTCAGTGTTGCTTATTTGTATTGCCACAAACAAGACAATTCCAATACAGTATGCTCAAAATATCTTATTTAATCATTAGCTGCAATTGTACGTTTTATTACTGTTCTCTTGAAATAAATTTTCATTTCTTAACAAAACTAACATTTCATTTTCTTCAACCTTAGTACTTATGACACATATCTAACCCATTTTAATTTAAAAGGTGAGGTTTAAACTAATAGAAAGTTAGTTTAAATTTAAACTCCAATTTTAGGTAGTCTTTTAAAAATGACCACTTGTAATAATTAGCTTAGTAAGTTTTGGTAACAGACAAACCAATAACAGCTCCAGATTGTCAGATTATCTAAATAATGATTGGTGCTATATATTTTTTTTTAGGGGCTGTCCAAAGTTGTCATCATTTTTAGAAAAAAATGTTGAAAACTTTCGATAACCCCTGAAGATACTTGACACTTTTGGTACATGTAGTTGTAAAAGACAAGTTTTCTCACTTGGTGTATCCCAACATACATGTATGCATAAAGTAACAAATCTGTGACAATTTGGGCTCAATTGGTTGTCGAAAGTTCCATGAGAATAACACACACAAAAATACCTTTGTTGCACAAATTTGTGTGCTTTCAGATGCCTAAAAAGGTCTTATTTGAGTAAGAAATTACCTCTTATAAAAAACTATGTTACTTCAGAGGGAGCCGTTTCTCACAATGTTTTATACTACCAACAGCTCTCCATTGCTTGTTACCAAGTAAGTTTTTGTGCTAACATAGTGTCCAGCCTTTAACAAATGTTGAGATTAGCTCAAAACTGAGTTTTGAAAGTTACACTGGTTATATTTAAAACTCATTGATCTTCTAATTTATCTGATTGAATCTAGGATTGCAATTTGACAAAGTGTTGTCCAGAGCCGAAAGGATGTTTCAAAACTCGAATGGAACACTCGCTGTATATACTCTCACCACACAACAGGTGAGTCTTTGTTTTGCTCTTCAGTGTGAGTCAAAGACTCATTGAGTAAAATGTCTCTCTTGAAGGTTTTGCAGTGGAGGGCCCCAACCTCGTTCCCAGGGATGATCAATCTTGCAGCGTCATTTTTTCCCAGCATGCCTTGCTCGATCATAACCCCTGGAATTGGTTCATTAAAATTTGCTAGAATCCTTTCTACACACGCACGCATGTCTTCTGTGGGTTTTTTTTCTTTTCGTGTTCGTGCTATAAGAAGCGGGGGCGTGATCGTGCAAATATCTTAAAACTACATTCAGCACTATACAACTAATGCTTAACCAATTTTATGAGCCAATCAGCGTTGTTTCTCAGTACATCCCTTCAGGGGTCAGTGCTGAGAGGTATCAATACGGCACGTTGCCCATGTAGCGAGGCTGGGCGTGGCTTACAGGGGGATTACAACCATAGAGTTATATATAAGAACTAGAGGGCGCACTGGCCTATATATACACGCCCTGGCATGCGCACAGGCGGCCATTTTCTAAGTTGACAAAACAGCCATCTCACAGCGTGTGTTTGTCTGGCCATTTTGTAAGTTGAACAAACCGCATCGCGTGAGTGTTCAATAAAAAAAACTCAAACGTGTATTTCATATTCAACGCGCGTACAGAATGGCGCTTGTCATCTTGCGGTCCCGTCGCGTTTGTGCAAGCAGCATCACCAGTGCGCCCTCTAGTTCTTATATATAACTCTATGATTACAACACACTTTTTTTATGAACAGGATAAAGGGAGTGTGGTGTCTAGGCAGTGGGAGGGGCTTAATGCAAGGATCTACTGTAATGCTAGACTTTGCCATAAAAACCCTTCTCAGATGGCGTAGACTGTATTTTATCGCTCCCTGTGCTGGAGCACTTACGCATGCACACTAAGCACACATGTTACCAGAACTGAAAGTACATGTTTTATGAAACACAAGGCTTTATGGGGCTACAATTACAGATCATTTGCATAGTACTCCATAAAATTGTGCTCGTTCAAACACATGTGAGTCATTAAGTCTGTTATAATTGTAAACTTCAACTACTACTATTTGAACTATTTTTCTGGCAGATTTCGACGAAGATTACAGAGTTTAATTGCCCATAAGTGGTTTGACTACGCTGTACTTTTGATCATCTTTGTGAATTGCATCACTCTAGCCATGGAACGACCAGACATTAAAGAGGACAGTGTGGTAAGTATTCAACAATTGCATGTAACTACAACAATGTTCTATCTAGCTGTATCATGCTGCCACCATCTTGGTCATGTTCCTTGAGTCCAACGGCAGTTATTTACACTAATACTCATCGTACAAGGAACCAGACTATATTTTTACTTCCAGCTTCAGTTTGGTTTGGCCAGGTCCGAATTGGTGGCTACGGCTGCGGCTATGACCATTGCCAGGGGTGTTGCTAAGGGCGTCCTATACTTCAATGCATGACGACGCGGTGATCCAGCCGTAGCCGTAGCCGCCAATTCGGATATGGCCTTACATTGATTTGAATGGGAGAAAATCAAGATGGTCGCACCATGATAATGGTCTATAATAAGCCAGGGGCACACTAGTAAAAATTATATTTTTGAAATAAGGAAAAAGCTTATTTTAAGGAAACCTTTTCAGCATCATTCACAAAAATCTATATGGAAAGTTTTCTAAGGAGTGACAGAATAATTGTTTTCTTGAATTAAAGGAACATTACAGAATTGATAAGAAAAGAAAACTTGTCTAAGATCACAGGTTTACATAAATCTTACACAGCCTAATGATGATGATAGTAGAAAACATCCCTTGAAATATTTCTGTCTGAAATGTCACATTTGATGAAAAATAAATAACACTAATTTCCCGTTTGGGAGTTTATCGCTCAATGAGCGTTTTATCAATATTTTTTTAAACCGATGTCATGCAAAATGTGTAATCGGTTTCTTACTATTTTTTCGTGACCCAGATTAATCTCAAACTTCTACAGGTTTGTTAGTTTATGTATATGGTGGATTACATAAAGTGCTTACACTGCCAGCAACTGTTTGTTAGCAAAAAAAACAAGTATGTAATGTTCCTTTAAGATTCTGTTCTTATGTAAAAAAAAAAAACGTTTCAGCGGTTTAAATATTTATAATTGTTGTATGGATTGCTTCCCACTAACCCCTCATCATCTTATTCTCTCATCCCGCAGGAGAGAACTCTTCTTAACATCTCCAACTACATCTTCACCGGCATCTTCACCTTTGAGATGGTGGTTAAGGTCTTAGCGAAGGGCTTCCTGTTTGGTGAGCATGCCTACCTCTACAGCGGTTGGAACATCATGGATGGTAGCCTGGTCATTGTCTCCTGGATTGATATCACTATTATACTAGTCTCATCCAATAGTCCAGAGATCTTCGGTATACTCCGGGTGTTCAGGCTACTAAGGACTCTCAGGCCATTGAGGTAAACACATATTGCTTACTTGCAGTGGACACTATTGGTAATTACTCAAAATAATTGTACGCATAAAACCTTACTTAGTAATGAGTTATGGCGGGAGGTTGATAGTATAAATCGTTGTGAGAAACGGCTCCCTCTGAAGTGACGTAGTTTTCGAGAAAGAAGTAATTTTCCACGAATTTGATTTCGAGACCTCAAGTTTAGAATTTGAGGTCTCAAAATCAAGCATCTGAAAGCACACAACTTCGTGTGACCACGGTGTTTTTTCTTTCATTATTATCTCGCAACTTCGATAACCAATTGAGCTCAAATTTTGACAGGTTTGTTATTTTATGCATATGTTGAGATACACCAAGTGAGAAGACTGGTCTGTGACAATTACCAATAGTGTCCAGTGTCTTTAAGTCGAGTGATGTCCTCGAGTCATGATGGTTCCCCATTCCTTTCTGCATGTCCCCCAGTGCCAACTTGAAATGTGCTGATTCAAGATCCGTGTCCATTTTAAGAATGACACTGTAAGTTAGTGCAGGTCTACCAGGTTTCCTCCTCCAATGCTTAGGGGTCCACAGAACAATATTGGACACTGGTTCGTCTTTGCTCCTGTAGCAGTAGCCAGCGAAACGCTTCCTTCTCTGTCTGATTTTTGATGATAGCTTAGGTAGGTTCCCATATAGGACTTTGTCAGTCACATGTTGACTCCAGTGGATGTTTAGAGCTGTTCTTAATAACCTTGTGTAGCATCCATTAACATATAATTTTGGGTTAAAGACACTTGACACTATTGGTAATTGTCAAAGACTAGTCTTCACAGTTTGTGTATCTAAACATATGCATAAAATAACAAACCTGTGAAAATTTGAGCTCAATCGGTCGTAGAAGTTGCGAGATATTAATGAAAGAAAAAAACACCCTTGTCGCACCATGGTCACACAAACTTGTGTGCTTTCAGATCCTTCGAGACCTCAAATTCTAAATCTGAGGTCTTGAAATCAAATTTTTGGAAAGTAACTTCTTTCTCAAAAACGAGAGGGAGCCGTTTCTCACAATGTTTTATACTATCAACTTCTCCCCATAACTCGTAATCAAGAACGGTTTTATGATAATAATTATTTTGAGTAATTACCAATAGTGTCCACTGCCTTTAAATGTCACACTAGGCACCTTTATTTGGTGCAACGTGCATCCGGTAAATTATCAGCACATGCTGACAAGCTTTTACCATGGGTTATAAGAGGGTTTGTTTAAACCTATTTCTACTGGTTTTTTATTTTCATAGTTTTACCGTTTTAATTAGCAGGTGAAATATTTCTGCTATTAAAGCAATATTTGCCATGCTTAATCTTATAGTCAAGGTTTGCGGTAACACCATGTAATGATAATCTCTAAATGAGTTGGGGTGGTTTGGAAAAGAACCGTTGGTTTCAACTCCTCAGAACCACCCCAACTCATTTAGAGATTATCATAATATGGTGTTATCGCAAACCTTATTATACCGTATTTCCACAATGCAACGTTTCAAATCCTACTTAATTTTAATAATGGACAATTTGAAGCGTGTCACTGGAGTGGTAATATAAAATGTTTTTCTGGTGACATCTTGATGACGTTTGTTTTGTTCTTGATAATTTTATTGTCTAGGGTCATTAGTAGAGCCCCTGGTCTGAAGCTTGTCGTCCAGACCTTAATGTCTTCACTTCGTCCAATCGGTAACATTGTCATTATCTGCTGCACTTTCTTTGTCATCTTCGGAATCCTCGGTATTCAGGTAAAGAAAATTATTCCTGATTTTTTAACCTTTATTCATTTTCTTTAATTTCACCTCTTAAGTCCTTTTAAATTTAAAAGATCACTGGCACGTTCATCCGGAGGTCTTGGATCGAATCCCCATCTAGTAAATTTGCTTCTTTTTTTTTAACCCCAAAAATCGTTTACAAATTTACCCAGTCAGTTTCCCTTGTGGTTTATTCTGATAATTTTAAAAGTAAGCATTAATTGACTATTGAATCTGTGAATAATTGCATTGCTAGAAATGGCATTCTTGCAATAAGAAAAAACAAATATTTAAAAAAAAACTTTTCCTTTGTCACTTAAAAAAAATAAATAAATAGAAAACTTTCCTGTGGAGTGATACAATTCAATTTTGTTCTTGACATATGAAATTTCTTATCTAGCATGTTTATTTCTGAAGTTTTATTATTTTCTTTAATTTCACCTCTGTTGCCCTTTTAAATATCAAGCAAGTTGTTTCGCCTATTAAATATTTGAATTACAAATTGTCTACGCCAACCTGACCTCTGACCCTTTGCACTGCTAAAAATGAACAAGAAAAACAATTATTTGCAGAAAACTTTGCTTGTGTCACTCCCCCAAAAACTTAAAACATCTTCTAGGGAGTGACACAATAGCCTTTTCTTTATAAACATCATTTTCTTTTGAATTTCATCTCTTCTGCCCTTTGAAATATCAAGCAAGTATTTCTGACGTTGGAATCTGTGAAAACAAGTCAAATTGTCAATGCTGACCCATGACCCTTTGCACTGCTAAAAATGGCATTCTTAAAATTATTTTCAAAAGTCTTTCTTGTGCCACGGGCAAAACAACGTAACAGAAAAATGTTCAAGGAGTGACACAATTTTTAATCATTACAAATATGAAATTGCAGTTAATGATCTTATGACATGTAGCACAGAGCCGACGAGTTGTAATCTTAGACTTCAAGCAAGACTCTGCTAGGGTCAAAACGTCAAGCCATTACCTATTCTTTGGAGTTGCAATTGAATAATTATTTTATTTTTTTTCCTACAGCTATTCAAGGGCACCTTCTATTATTGCACCGGTCCTAACATCAAACACGTCATGAATAAAACGCACTGCACCGACACCCATCCAAGTAATCGATGGGTCAATCGGCAGTACAACTTTGACGATTTAGGACAGGTATGATTTAAACCCGGTTCTAGCCTTTTTTAAATTTTGTTTTACATACTTGCAATTTGTCCGCTTATTTTCATATAAAAGGATTCTGTTGATGTACACCTAATTTATTACTTGTTTCTTTTAAAGACAGTGGACACTATTGGTAATTGTCAAAGACTACTCTTCACAGTTGCTGTATTTCAACATATGCATAAAATAGCAAAGCTGTGAAAATTTGAGCTCAATCAATCGTCGAAGTTGCAAAATAATAATGAAAGAAAAAACACCCTTGTCACACAAAGTTGTGTGCTTTCAGATGCTTGATTTCGCGACCTCAAATTATAAATCTGAGGTCTTGAAATCAAATTCGTTGAAAATTACTTCTTTCTTGAAAACTACATTACTTCAGAGGGAGCCGTTTCTCACAATGTTTTATACTACCAACCTCTCGTCATTACTCATAATCAAGTAAGGTTTTGAGCTGATAATTATTTTCAGTAATTACCAATAGTGTCCACTGCCTTTCAAGCTATAATGCTAAATATTTGTGGGTTTCAGCCATTCTTTCACATTTGTAACTTGGTGCCTTAGTCGGATCACTATATTATTCAGTTCTGTTTTTCATACTCTAACATATTTTATGCTTACATGTTATGTTTAAGTTGTTAACCTATGATGTCCATGTACATGGTTTTATTTTCTAGCCCTTTTTGTACATAAATTATCAGATATATTTTACAACTCGTCTTGTTATTCGTCAATAGGGACTTTTTAAAACTCCAAACATACCCAAACAAGATTTTAAAAGGAAGTAGAATTTATACCCAAGTCTTTTTGGCGGTAGACGTTGTTGATTGTATTGATTTCAAAGTAAAAACAACTTCCTTCTTTGTTTTAGGCGCTGATGGCTCTGTTTGTTTTGGCCTCCAAAGATGGGTGGGTGGAGATTATGTACAATGGAATCGATGCTGTTGGTGTTGATATGCAGGTAAGAGTCAAAAAAATTGTTAGCATAACATTTTACCTGTTAACAAGCAATGGAAAACTGTTGTTAGTTTACAGCATTGTGAGAAACGGCTTCCTCTGAATTATTGTTGTTATTGAGAGAGAGGTCATTTCTCACTCAAAGAATAAAAGTCCTCAGCTGAAGCCCTTTCTTATGCATCTGAAAGCACACAAAGTAATGCATCAAGGGTGTTTTTTTTTCATTCATTATTCTCTTGCAAATTTGATGCCCAAATTTTCACAGGTTTGTTATTTTATGCATATGTTGGGATACACCAAGTGAGAATACTGGTCTTTAGCAATTACCAAATGTGTCCAGTGCCTTTAAAGGCAGTGGACACTATTGGTAATTACTCAAAATATTTATCAGCATAAAACCTCACTTGGTAATGAGTAATGGCGAGAGGTTGATAGTGTAAAACCTTGTGAGAAACGGCTCCCTCTGAAGTGACATAGTTTTCGAGAAAGAAGTAATTTTCCACGAATTTGATTTCAAGACCTCAAGTTTAGAATTTGAGGTCCCGAAATCAAGCATCTGAAAGCACACAACTTCGTGTGACTAAGGGTGTTTTCTTTCATTCATATCTTGCAACTTCAATGACCAATTGAGCTCAAATTTTCACAGGTTTGTTATTTTATGCATATTGTTTAGATACACAAAGTGAGAATACTGGTCTTTGACAATTAGCGATAGTGTTCACTGTCTTTAAGGCAAAACATTGAGATAAACCTACCAACTCTTCAGAGCTACAACCTCTTCAAAAAGAGATGAATCATGATAAGATCAAACTAATAAATGTCAACCTTCTGATAAATTGTTTCCTTCCATTCCTCAGCCAAAACAAAACAACAACGAGTGGCTCATCCTCTTCTTCATCTCCTTCATCCTCATCGTTGGCTTCTTTGTCTTGAACATGTTCGTCGGTGTCGTCGTTGAGAACTTCCACAAGTGTCGTGAGCAACAGGCGGCGGAGGAGTCGGCGCGTAGACATGCAAAGCGAATGCGCAAACTGGAGAAGGCGCGACAGAGTATGTCTCGGGCCAGAGATGGGGATGGTTTGTATTCACATTGCTGCCGCTGCAGCGATCTTAAGATCGCAGCAGTGTTTTTTTTACATGTCTCGCTGTTTTCTCTCTATCGTTCTCTCTCGTGATTGTTATCGGTTCATATCCAGAGGCTCCGGAATATGAACTTGGGGGGGATTTTTTGTTTTTATATGACAGCAATTTGCACATTGCAAGGTTCTCCGATCCTTCCCCTAAGATTCCAATTCACTCTGATCCACTTGGAAGATTCTCTTATTTCCATCAATATTTCTTAGACTTTCTTTAAACAAATACCAAGCATGAAATGAAGTCGTGAAGAAAAGTCATTTTTTGGAATGCATTTTTCTATGACGACAAGGCACTTTGGAAGCTGTATTTTGTATGGATTAGAAATAAATTTCAATTCTCTGGAATGCATACTTCTTGAAAAACCTTGTCTAAAAAAAACCTACTTTTTGACAGGCATTTTTGACAATTTCAAAACCATTTTTCATCCTTAAAATATCATTTTCGAGGGCACGATTAGCAAGTCATGATTGATGAAACGAATCTTGCATTGTGCATTTTAGTCAGCTCTGCATGTAATCCAGGCAATTCATCGTCGTTGCAATTTTTGTTAGTGTGTGTCCGGCATATCTTTGTTCTTTGCATTTGTTTCGTGGTGAGTTGTGCACCGAAACTCATGGTGCTGTTCAGATTTGAAACGTGCATTGTTTATGTGTGTAATGCAATATTTGTATGGGCAAAGCACTGGTTGTTTTATATTGCCAACAATTTTTTTTTTTTTTACAAAATGGCGGGGTATGTGTTGCATGATGCACGCAGCATGTTTATGTTTCATTGTGCTAGTTGGGTTGTTGTTGTGGAGCGGTCTTGCTAAGCTGTTTGTGATAAGCTACATATGCTGCTGGCTTTGTTCTCTGTTTATAAGAATCGCTAAAGATGTGATATGTTAGCTCTTCTTATGGAATTCCTTAAGGGGGCTCCTTAAGCCTGGTTCATACTTTCTGCGAATGCAAAGCAATTTTTTTAGGTTTCATGGCTGTTTTTCGCAGCGAATGTTTCGCAGGAGATGAACATATTCAACTTTTGCGAATTATTCGTTGCGAGTTTTTGACGTCACAATTAGTATCACATTTGCAGGAAGTATGAACTGGGCTTTATCAGCCTTTACTTATTACTTGGTTGCCAAGATTCTTCAAAGATTCTCTTGACTGGCAAAATTTATTCTGCCAGGAAGTTGGAACGGATTAATGAATGAAATTTACATGAAAATCTACTCATTCTAATATTGAGAAAGAACTGGTTGCAACTAACCTTGAACCAGCCCAGGAGGGAAGATTATTGTCTTAGTATAGAATTGGCTGCAAAATTGCTTGCTTATGAATGTTGTTTTTCAGCTTATTCCTTGCGTTTGTAAACATCTGCTGTCATTGAAGAGCTCATTTTTGTGAATCTTGTCTACTGTTTGTCTTTCTGTACCGATTTTTATTCTTGTCTTCATCTGTCTTCATGTTTAGATCAAATCATCAGTCCTTTTTAATTTCTTTAAATTTTTAAATAGTCGTTCAAACTCATTATTACAACAGTTTTCATTTCCTTCTTTTTGATAATAGACGAGTCTTTGCAAAAAATACCAGAAATTAGTAAGTTACCCGGGCAACATTTTAACTTATACTCAAACCTCACTGAATAAGGAATAAGAATAAGATTTGTCAATGAGATACTCCTGCTTCCTGACAAGGAATTGCGGAATCTTGCAGGACGGAAAATAAATGTTTGTAAGATTTATAACTGGGCTTGTTAAAAAAAGGCCGTTTATTCTCCAGCTTTAAAGTGATTTTAAAATCTCGGCCAAAAATACATCCTACAGAAATGGCTGAATACTAAAGGCAAGCTAGAGAATATTACATCCAGGCATGTTATTTTAAACCATTTGAAAAAAAAAAAAAAAATCATATTGTGAAGGGAGTAAAACATTCTTTTCGCCCTAAGATTGTCTGTCATTGACTCATCTATTCTTTGGGAAAATAAATGAACACAATTATTTATTTCTAACATAAATAAATTTGGCATGAGGTCATCTATGCTTTAGAGAATATTATGTAGGCATTTGTGGTATAGAACGAACTTTTTACTTTATGTAAAACAAATTTTGTTAAATGGGATGATAAATTGTTTTAGCGAAACTAAATAAGAACCATGAATGCTCTGCACAGTCTTCTCTGAAGCTTACACACAAACACTTCTGCAAACAGAGTTGTGGGAACTTTTGGTTCTTTTTACTTTCCTTTTCTTAAGAACCTCCTTGTGAGGACCCATTTAAAAATAAATAAAAAGCTGGGGACTTTCAATTCATTGTGTAAAATTCCCCACAACTCTGTGTATGTCAGAACAAAGGGACACACTAATAACAATTCTTGGGTTTTTTTAATGGCCTTTTTTTAATGGTATTTTAAAGGTTAAACATTGTTACTTTTTTGATTGAAACTGACCCTTGCCAGAGCTGCCACGTTTACTTGATTCTTTCCAAAAATTCCCCCAAAATGAGCCAATCTTTCCATGTTCTGATCGACACATTTGAAAATCTTCATGATGATGAAAACATATCCCCGTTATGTTGAATGTAATTCTAAATATCTCGCTGATTGCCTTAATACACAATCATCCTTATTGTAGGATGCAAATGTTGGCGGCTCTGCCTTGCAATATAAAGTCATCACCAACTGATTTGCTATTTCTTTGGGGTTAAAACTTGACACGTTCATTGTTCAAACTGCGCTTTAAGGAACACGTTGCCTTGGATCAGTCGAGTTGGTCTTCAAAAAGCATTTGTAACCGTTTGTTATAAAATGCATATGAGTAGGAAGATGTTTTAAAAGTAGAATACAATGATCCACACAAAAATGCCTTGACATTGCGTGGTTTTCGTTTTACCTCGTCGACTAACATGGTCGGCCATTAATGGGAGAAAAGTTTTTGACTCCCATAAATGGCTGACCGTGTTAGTTTGCAAAGTAAAAGGAAACCACGCAATTTCGAGGCAAATTTGTGTGGATCATTGTATTCTACTTTTAAAACATCTTTCTAACCATATGCATTTTACAACAAACGGTTGTAAACGCTTTTTATAGACCAACTCGTCCGGTCCAAGGCAACTTGTTCCTTTAATATGCTGCTTTGAATTGTCCACATTTAGAGTACCAAATGCAGTGTGAACAGCCGGCGTGCATTGAGACTTTTTACGATTTTCTCCAAAATGGCAGACTAGAGTTGGGTGGAATGACCGTTGATAAGGGCTCTATGGGTAGTAGCAGGCATCATGCCAAACACTAGAAAAGGTGGCGGGAAATTAACTTCACAATTTAACAAAATTTCTCTGCTGTCACAAACACATGCATAGGACAGTAGACGGGAGAAACACCATTGATTCTTATTAATGCCCATTCATTGTACATACTGCCAAAAATTGTGTTCTTGAAGAAAGAGAAAAACAATATTATTTCAAAAAACTTTTCTTGTGTCAATAAAAAAAAATCTTAATACTAGATATACTAGATAAAGTGTCTAGAGATCTCTAGGAAACTTTTCAGTGACACAGGAACTTTTGTTTTTAAATAAGATTGTTATTCTTCTTATTTTAAGAATACAATTTTTGCAGTAAGAACACTAAAACATAATAATGCACTTTCCATAACACCAAAAACTTAAAGACCTACTACACGAAAATTATGAATTGTTTCAAAGTCTTTTCATTTCACACCACCTATGTTTGTCTTCAGAAGAAACGCATTTGAATAAATATTTTCTTGAAGAGACCATCCCTCTACAAAACTGTAAAACTGATTATGTTTTTTAGTTTTGCTGTTTGGGAAATTCAACAGTCTTCCCGTCAGTGCAACAAATATTCCGATCCTTATACTACAAGTTATCACACAAGCGCGAGTGGAATACGGAAAAATATAGCGCTTCTGCATCCCATTTCCAACGAGGCCGAAGCAAACTTGGCGCGTTTGACTCTTTCAAACATAAAGAGTATATGCTTATGAACAATAAAACAATTTTTTTAGTAATTGTTTGTCACGATTTATATGTTTAAAAAATATATAAAGTTGTTTGGGGGGCTGACTCCGCCTACCCCTTTTGTGACGTCAATCGAGGCAGACTTTGCCTGCAATGCGTATAGTAAACACACGTGCAAAGTACATGTACGTCCAAGTCGTGAGTTGGTACATTTCAAAAAGTGTTTTTCTGCATTCAGCAGCAATACACAAGGTCGGCATTATCGGAAAAGAAAAGTCTGCCTCGATTGACGTCACGAACAGTGCCCTCTCGGGTCGGGGTCTACTCTTAAATTTGTAAATAACATAAGAACTGACTTTTTAAAACCTTAGTTAACTGTTTATTCACATTCCACTCATCAAAACACATATTAGTGACAAAAGCTTTATTTTGAAAAAATACTACTTCCAGGTGACTTTAATATTTTATACACTTCATTTAACTTCTTATTCATAGAAATTGACTTTAAAAATATCACACATAAAAATTAATTGAAAGATGTTTGTATCAGCTGTCAGCCACCATAGCAACAAGATGTTTATTTTCCACTGAAATAGATGTCGCAGATGAACAAATTTTTATTGAATAAAGTTTTAAGTCGCATTGATCACAAAATACCTCAATCTTTTGGAGATAAAATTATCAAAATCGGAATCTAAAAACTTCTTAAACGTGTAGGAGTCAAGGTGATGGGTGCGTTCGTTTAGCTTCAGCGGGTCGACCCCGGTGTGTGGTGTTTTGTTTTTCCAGAAAGAACGTGTGCAGATAATTACCCACGTTCGTCCTGGAAAAAAAACCTGCCACACACCGGGGTCGACCCAGGGAAGCTAAACGAACGCACCCAATATACCTTCATTACAGGGGGCCATCTTGTTGTTCTTTTCCATTTCACTATAATCAAAGTGAGGCTGGAAGGAAAATTAGTCGGGTTACATTTTTAAAAATGAGATTTTATAACTGTCATTGTCACTATGTACACAAATACAGCCATAGCATAAGGGTTAATTCAGACCAAATCAACAATAATTCTTATACTTTTTCAATTCACTTTTATCTTTAATTTTATGCATGACATGTAGATGTACATCATCTTCATAACGAAGCATGGCATGAAAAACTGCATCATAATTTAATTAGTTAACGATGAACTAAATCTCATACTTCTATTTTTATTTTTTTACGAATTCTAGGTAGGCTAAATCAAAATAGGAAACCTATGCCCATTTGTTTTAATAATACATGTAGATCTCAACTTAGACTTAAATGCAGTGGACACTATTGGTAATTACTCAAAATAATTATTAGCATAAAACCTTTTTCTTGGTGACGAGTAATGGTTGATGGTATAAAACATTGTGAGAAACGGCTCCCTCTGAAGTGACATAGTTTTCGAGAAAGAAGTAATTTTCCACGAATCTGATTTCGAGATCTCAGATTTAGAACTTGAGGTCTCGAAATCAACCATCTAAACGCACACAACTTTGTGTGACAAGGGTGTTTTTTCCTTTCATTATTATCTCGCAAGTTTCGATGATCGATTGAGCTCAAATTTTCACAGGTTTGTTATTTCATGCATATGTTGAGATACACCAAGTGAGAAGACTGGTCTTTGACAATTACCAATAGTGTCCACTGTCTTTAAGGGATTTGCTCTTTGTTTTACTCTCTCTATCTCTATCTTTTAGAAGACCTTCACTTCTCTTTTTTTCCCCGGTTAATTTTGTTCTCCTTTGCATAAATATTAAGCCCATTCTGTAACTCGATCTTCTGTGATGGTTGCAGATTGTCAAAACCTTGGTCTTTTGCACATTTGTTTTTGAGGGAAAAGCATTCTTTTGAAATATGACTGTAGTTATTGTAAATGAAGCGGAATGCTTTATGGTCATAGCTTGATGGTCATTGTTACATGATGCTTTGTTTAAAAGCAGCACACCACGTTTCCATAGAAAATGCTTTAGTGTCAGTCATAATCAGCATTGTGCAGGCTGCTAGTGAGCCAATTACTGGTTGCCATGGTAATGTCGTGCGGCACATTTTCAAGAATTTTGAGCAGACGCCAACCAGAAATGATATTCACCATTAATTCTAGTCTTGGCACAAGATGTCAATGATTGATAGTGGATGTGGCTCCCACTAACCCGCCAAGTTGGTATAATCATGTCAGAAGAGGGTGCTCTATAACGATATACAACCGACTGCAGTACACTTTCCACTATCGATTGCTGTTGTCTCGGACCAAGACTACATTCATGCTAGTTTTAAACACAAGGCAATTACGAAAATGAATGATGAAGAAAAAAGGGACAAAGCTGGAAAAAGCAATATCTTGAGCAGCATGATTTGGTGTGGGGGCTTATACGGATGAGATTTTGAAAGCATGTGAATTGTGTCTAATGGAGGAAGCATGTGAGCATGATGCAAATAGAATGAAATGATTGTAGATGTAGCTGTAGTGTGATGATTTTATTGTCATGTTCTTGGAATGTTAACTTACACTAAAATGTTGACTTGGAAAAAAAGATATGGAATAAGACAATTCAAATAAAAGGAGTTAAATTTTGAAGAATGTAAGAGCCATTCAGTTATCATGGTTTACTACAAGTGGGCTGTTAGAAAAAAATTGTTCAGTTGAATTCTATTTTTTTGTCTGACTGCCCTCGATTTCCTGCAGAATTTTTTTTTCAAAATTGCAGTATATTTTTGTCTGTAAGAAATTTCATAACTCACAAAAGATACTTTTTGCCTCAGTTTAATGAACTTTTAACAACAAAGTAACAGAAACATGTTTGGCCTTGATTGAATAAAATTTATTATACTTTATAAGGAGTTTTGTTAACATTTTCAGAAGCTAAGTTGGTTGCTTTAAAGTATTTGCTTGCCACTTTTCCTTCCCTCATCCTACTGATCTTTCCTAACACATCTCCTTTCCCTGGCATTCATCTCTTCAAAACACACACCCTATCATGGGTTCCCTGGTAACCTTCACTCACCATCCCTCTAACCTTCTGCACCTTTTTTCACTGGCTGGATTGAACTGGATTGAACCGGATTGAACCGGATTGAACCTGATCTAACTGGATTGATGGAGAGAAAACACTGTTGGCTTGGTTGCCAAATACATAACAGCAAGACAGAAACAATAAGACGAAGCTCATCAGCATTTCCTCAAGGATAAAAAAGAGATCATTAAAAATTTGAAAAATAATAAAATTTAAAAAAACTTTACTGGTGTCTTGAAACATGTTTGAATCAAACCAAACCCATGATGATTATGAATATTCATAGATATGGTAATGAGTGATGAGCTTCTTTATTGCAGCAATGTGGTTACATTAACCCCAAATAATTTATTATGTCAAATATTACTATAAATATGCAAAATTACTTTAAACATGCAATAAAAAAAACTGCACTTTTTTTAGTGTTCCTTAACCAAGGGTTAACACGAGGTAGTATAACTATTATAACTGATATTTAATGTTTTTAAATAGAAGAGAAAGATAATTAATTAACCACACTTTGCATCATCCTGTCGAGTTTAGACGCACTCCTCACAATGCACCTGACCTTTGACACCCAACCTTTGACACCATATTTAGCTAGAATCATCAAAACCAATACATAGAAGACAAAAATCAACATCTAATTCATCTTAAAAATACATACAGTAATGATTTTCCAGTTCTAGTATAACATCACCTTCAGTAATAATTATTGGTAGATACTACAGCTTCGGTCGTAATGGAAGACTTTTGAATGCTAGGTGGCAGCAGATTGCTATGAAGCCCAGTTCATACTTCCTGCGAATGCGAATACGAAGCAAGTTTTGACGACACAGAGCTGTTTTCGCAGCGAATTCGCAGGAGTTTAACACAGTTCAACTGTTGCGAACTATTTGTTGCAAATTTGTGATTTGCATACGCAGGAAGTATGAACCAGGCTTTATCAGGGGTGCATTTTGGCGGTCGTAACCAATAACTGTATCAGTCATTGGCCATTGCTTCACTAATGGGCAAATCAACCGAAACAGTTATTGGTTACGACCGCCAACACAAACCCCAGGTGAAGTTCCATTATATAAGTCGCCCTGAGCATGCGCACATAGCTAAGAACAATGGATTTACTTTGTAAGTCTGCTACCACCTAGAGTCGCAAAAAGTCTCCCATTCTTGGAACACTTCTTGAGGAATCGTTTTCGCCCTCGTATCAATGTTGAGGGTCAATGCTTGTTTTCATTATAATATGATTCAACAACAACAGGGATGTAGGGACGCAAGCATTTCAAGTAACATTAACTAAAAAATAAGTCTGTCCATCTTCCACAGGAAGAAAATGTTAATTGTTGAGACACTATTTATCATACTCACCCCACAAAATAACAATAAAACTGATTATGCTTTTTTCCCCTCTATTTCCACAACTTTTCCGACCAATCAGGAGCAAGAGAACAGCCCTACTATGCAGTATACTCAAGGCCGAGACGCGTGATCCATGATCTTGTCATCAATAAAAACTTTGATTTGATTGTAGCTGCAATTATCTTTATCAATGTCATCTCCATGGCCATTGAACACTATGGCATGCCAGAGGTATAGTTACGTGATTAAGACATTTTTTTGGTGTTTATTTGAATATTGTTATTGGTGTTATTTTTATTTTTATTTATTTTTTAGTTGGGTGTTTCTGTGCTCATAGTCCATCAAAAAAAGAAGATAAAAAAACCTTTATTTTTTATTATTTTATTTGAATAAAAATTTTAAACAATTATAATTAAAGAACATAATGTGTACGTACTTTTTCCTGTTTTGCTGCACATTTTCTTATGAACAGTCAATCAAAAAGTGCGGGTGGGGGGGGAGGGGAATCTGATATGCCGTTTCCTTCCAAGACTGAAAAGTCGCAGGGAGGGGGACAAGACAACCTCCATCCTCTCCTACCCATTGATTCTCAACTGTACTGTGTTTACATATTGATATTAATTTACTTTGTTCATTTCCTGTTTAGCTATTAGAGGAAATCTTAAGGTACTTCAACTATGTCTTCACAGTGGTCTTCATTATTGAGGCTTTGCTCAAGATCACAGCCTTGGGTTTCTTGAGATACATCAAAGATAGGTCAGAAATATGTATTTATAAAATTGTTATTATTTTGTAATTTTGTTAATAATTTTTGTAAAAGTGTTGGTTTTATAAGCCTACAGCAGCTTCAGATAGTAAATGGCATTTTGAGAAATATTTCACTTCAAAGTAATGTGCCAATGTAAAAATGTTGTTATGACCCAAAATTTGAATCTGAGAAGCATTACCGGGTACTGTAATTTATAGGGTGCGTTCGTTTAGCTTCCCTGGGTCGACCCCGCAGTGCTCACTCGGGTGAGCCCCTGACAAGAGCTAATCGAACAATCGCACTCGCCCTCTCGTGGTGACGGCATGCACCTCAGGTCACCCCCAAGTGACCCACTCCACCAGCAGGGCACTTGGGGCTCACCCGGGTAAGCCCGTCAATGCTATTCGAACGTACCGGGGGCAGACCGGGGTCAACCCAGGGAAGCTAAACGAACGCACCCATAACTGTCATTGTCAATCAGATTGTGTATTCTTCCTATGTGGACATACGTGCTCAGGATTTTTTGCCACATCTCAAAAACGTGTCCAAATGAAATTTTCATATTTTAGTGTAATTATATAGATCTAAATTTATAAAGGATTCAAACAACCAAACGAAAGGTATACTTTGCCTTTAAAGGCAGTGGACACTATTGGTAATTACTCAAAATAATTATTGGCATAAAACCTTTCTTGGTGACGAGTAATTGTGAGAAACGGCTCCCTCTGAAGTGCCATAGTTTTCGAGAAAGAAGTAATTTGCCACGAATTTGATTTCGAAAACTTGAGGTCTCGAAATCAACCATCTAAACGCACACAACTTCGTGTTGCAAGGGTTGTTTTTCTTTCATTCATATCTCGCAACTTCGACGACCGATTAAGCTCAAATTTTCACAGGTTAGTTATTTTATGCATATGTTGAGATACACCAACTAAACTGTGAAGGCTAGTCTTTGACAGTTACCAATAGTGTCCACTGCCTTTAAACATAGTCTCATTACCCATTTTGTATTGTTATTCTTCCCCTTTTTAGGTGGAATAAATTGGATATATTCATCGTGATTTTATCCATTGCGGGAATCTTTCTAGAGGAGTTACAGACTGGAATCATTCCCATCAACCCTACAATCATCAGAATCATGAGAGTTCTCAGGATTGCAAGAGGTTAGTCAACGTTTTGTTGTAATCTCTAAGCGTAAATCTGAATCTCATCCGAGCGAAAAGTGTTCATAATTCTTCAAAGCAGACATTGTTGCGTCTCTCGGCTGGCACTGAAATATGACATAGAGACCAAGAGATCTGCCTTGACTACATTTGTGACTTGATACAGTTTTGAACAGAGCACACTCCCAGTAATATGTTATGCCATCCTGGGGCCCAATTTCATAAAGCTGTTAAGCAGAAAATTCTGCTTAGCAAATGTCTAGTCTATAGAAAGAAATGTTAAGGGTACCAGTCGCAGCAATGGGAACTGTGCGCTATTCTGGCTTGTAACCTATTTTTGCTAAGCAAAAGTTTGTTAAAAAGTGCTAAGCATGTTTCTGTGCTTACAAGCTTTATGAAATTGGGACCTGCTCAGTGGGCTTTGAAATACCCACTAGACCACTGGCCAGAGTCCAACAGTTTTAGCATTAGGCCAGTAACCCACTCGCAGTTTAATACTCGCAGCTTGAAATATCCACCGGATCACCAGCCAGAAACAAGCACTATTATCATTGGGCCAGTAACCCCCAACTACATAAACCATAACAATTCCTGCAGTCTATGTTTTTCCAAACACACCTTTAAAGACTGACAACATACATGTAGCATTTAAAATTTGAGTCCCTCACAGACATTACCACAAAATACTGTTCAAACAAACCTTTCCCATTAACGTACCAAGACACTCCGACAATTTTTGGGAAGTTGGATATATTCCAACTAACGTGTTCGTTCATGCTTTGTCGCATGAATAAACTGGTCTGACAACCAATCATTAATTGTGTAATGGTATATCACATGACCCTTGACCTGACTCTCTCCCTGCTCGTTGTCCCCCCGTTGTACGACAGTGCTGAAAATCATGAAGACCATGAAAGGATTGCGAGAGCTTCTAGCCGTACTCATGGGGGCTATCCCACAGGTAACAAGAGGTCACCTTGGAGTTTGACCTTTCGCATGTTTCATCATCATCTACTTTTTATTCGCTGTTGATTCGTATTGCATTCGTTGTGCTTGATGTTATATAATTTGCATGGTTTTGTTTTGTTAAGGAAGTGTTGTATTCCAGTGGTTCTTTTTGACAGTGGCAAAGTAAAAACGTCATATCACATCTTAAAGGCAGTGGACACTATTGGTAATTGTCAAAGACTAGCCTTCACAGTTGGTGTATCTCAACATTATGCATAAAATAACAAACTTGTGAAAATTTGAGCTCAATTGGTCATCGAACTTGCGAGAAAATAATGGGGAAAAAAATACCCTTGTCATACGAAGTTGTGTGCTTTCAGATGCTTGATTTCGAGACCTCAAGTTCTAAATCTGAGGTCTCAAAATCTAATTTGTGGAAAATTACTTCTTTCTCAAAAACTATGGCACTTCAGAGGGAGCCGTTTCTCACAATGTTTTATACCATCAACCTCTCCCCATTACTTGTTACCATGTAAGGTTTTATGCTAATAATTATTTTGAGTAACTACCAATAGTGTTGTCCACTGCCTTTAAGTTTTGTATAACGTTATTCCTTGTCTTCTCTCAATTGGGTTCTTGGCTAGTTCAGGGATTACACTTTTCAGGGAGACCTTGGCTTCATAACCAGAATATATTAAACCAAATCAATTGAAATGGAATAAAATTAAATGAAACGTGTAACATCTGAGTGTCCGGCTCTACAACAAGGGAAAGCTCAGCCCCACATCAATTAACAAGTCCATTCAAATATTATTTTTGGCAGTAACCTCATGGTTTTGAGAAAGGTACAATTTACAAATTCAGGAATTTTGGCGTTCCTCAAATCTAATCCGAGCGAGAAAGTGACGTTTTTGAGTTGACACATTGGCTTTAATCAAAAACTCATTCATTTTGGCAAATTGTTGTTTATCCACAATACAAAGAGAGGTACAATGTACATACTTACGGTGCATTCGTTTAGCTTCCCAGGGTATACCCCGCGGTGCTCACTCGGGTGAGCCCCTGACAAGAGCTAATCGAACGACCACTCACCGCTCACGTAGTGAAGTCATGCACCTGGGACAAGCCCCAAAGTGACCCACTCCACAAGCAGGGCACTTGGGGCTGATTCGGGTGAGCCCCTGGAATGACGTCAAAGCTATTCGAACGTACTGGGGGCAGTCCACGGTCGGCTCAGGGAAGCTAAACGACAGACCCACTGTACACATTGTTGTTTTGGGTTATGGCAAAGGTTTTGAAACATCTGCACACAAAATGTTCATGAGATAAAACAAAACAGAAATTAATCTAAGAAGTAGAGTAGAGCCAGAGTCTTGATGGAATAATTTAATGGTACAATTGAAAAAGCCATTCAAATGTTATTTTGGGCAATAACCTTATGGTTTTTTTTAGCCCCCATTTGTGACAATTGAGAAAGCTACAAACGACAAAATCATGCCTTAAATTTTGTTTGACTTTGTTTGTTCAAACATTTAAAGCAAGACCAACCTCATTTAGCCAATGTTGATGTTTGTTGTTTGATAATTTTGTTGTTTTATTTCAGTTCCCCCCTTTCCACCCTACCCCAGCCAATAGATTGTCTCCATTCGAAACTTTGTCATAAATTTGCATGATTATAATTTAAATATGCATAATTATGGTTTGCATATGCATGAGCAGCTTGTTATCCGATTGGCTCCATCAATCACCCCCTGTGATCCCATTGGTCTGATGTTTGTGAATATATTATTTTAGCCGTCACAGATTGCATGATAATGGTTAATGGTGTTTTTTCCCCCCCCCCCCCTTCTATTGCACTTGTTTCCCCGTTGTCTTTCCAACGTACTTCCTGTGTGTGCAGTTCTCAAGTTGCTAAGGGTAGCTAGTGGAATTCGTGCTCTTTTGGATACTATATCCCAAGCCCTCCCTCAGGTAATCTTTGAATGTATGAATGTTTAAATGTTGTCAATTTAGAGGCCGCCAAACAAGTCAATAGACACTTTTCACAACGAGCAACGCGAGTCTCTTGTCCGCCATTTCATGTGTCAAAACATGCACAAAAGGAGGGACTCCCCAAAAATGAAAAAAAAGTAGAGACGTATTGTTTGGAGGTGCGAAACACCTGTACCATCCTTCTGTCCACGTTTTGACACACGAAATGGCTGACAGTAGACGCACATGTATGTGCGCTGCAGGTCTATATAGATCCCTTGCGTAACATGAAGCACTACAGGGACGCTGAGGTCATGCGCACATTTTTATGCACAAAGATAAGCTTTCCTTCGATGATTTATCCATTTTTGCCCCAGTGAGGGCGCTTTTAAGCAAATGAATGGATATATTGACAAACTAGATTGGGGTTGGTTCAAATTGTAGTTGTATTGGGAATTGTATTGTTTTGAACATCTAAAAGAGTTCATATATCACAAAATTTAACCAAATTTTAATTTAGAATATGCAATCCTATTCAATAATTTACCACAAAATTCCTGCTCCCAATAGATCATTATTAAACAAGATAAAGGATCCCAGAACTTACAAATTGTCAAATTAGTGCTTTGGAGGTTTACTGAGTTATGTTTTATATATCAATATAAACCACAAGGGGAAACTGACTGGGTAAACTATGTTTTATATGTGAGAAAAAAAGTAGTCCAAAAGCTGATTGAGTACATTTGGTTTGGATTATTATGATTGTTGACATTTATTTGATTGAGTAGATTAATGACAATTGTTTTATTGACCCTAGGTGGGCAACCTGGGTCTTCTCTTCTTTCTACTCTTCTTCATATTTGCTGCTCTTGGAGTGGAGCTATTCGGGCGTCTCGGTAAGTGAATCTGCCGTCGGTTTCACCAAACTCTTCCTTACTTAGGATTAATCAAGAACTTAGGACAAGTTAAGTACCGTATCCATAGACGTTGGGACGCATTGAACCCATTCTAAGTTGGGACGCATTTAACCCATTCTAAGTTGGGACGCATTGAACCCATTCTAAGTTGGGACGAGTTACTCACTCTAAAGCACCCCCATTAAATTAAGCATTTAATTGTCTCTTTGGTTCAAAATCTACCTTGGTCAAAGTTTCGAAACTTACTGCGAGTGCTTGGTTAAAAATATTTGTTATTTAAACTGTATTTCTTGGAACCTAATTTTGATTTCAGACTGCACAATCGACAATCCATGCCAAGGTCTTGGAAGACATGCCTCCTTCAAGAACTTCTTTATTGCTTTCCTGACTCTCTTCAGAATAGCAACGGCGGATAACTGGAACGGAATCATGAAGGTAGCAAATACCCAAAATACCACTTCACTTTTTCCAGAACTTTTGCTTAAAATACGTTAATTTCACATTAACCCAAATCTCTGAATCCCGTTTCATTGTGAGACCCTGGAACCCAATAGACCGATCCATTAGGCTCCGCCCACGACGCACGTGTGCGCAAGAACACGTGAGCCTCTCCAATGCCTTTCTGCACAACTCTGCCGCGCGCGTCAAGCATACGCGCACGCATGTTGGACTTGATTTGTCTGACCTTTGTTGCATTGTGATTAGTCAATACGCAATGGGAGGGAGCTTAATGGATCGGTCAATTCCCCCAGGCCAATGATGCTGACCCTCAGACTCAAAATTGTGGAAATTGTAGATGCACATTTTGCAGAGGTGCATTCCCCATTGTGCAAGTGGTTAATTATTTCTCCCGTCGATCTCATCTAACACTTCCTAACTTAGGATTAATCTTAGGACTTAAGTTCTAAGGACTTAAGTTAAGTTCCGTAACCATAGACGTTAGGCAGATTGAATTCAAACTCTGGTGTTTCTGATCAGCAGAGTGTGGGTTCGAATCCCCAGCCTTGACACTGTGTCCTTAAGCAAGACACTTAATCATTGCTTAGTCCTTCGGATGGGACGTAGAGCTGTTGGTCCCATGTGTTGTGTAACGCATGTAAAAGAACCCAGTGCGCTTATCGAAAAGAGAAGGGGTTTGCCCCGGTGTTCCTGGCTGTGGCTGCTGAATGCGCCGTAGCACCTTGTAAACTCTTATACAAGGTGCTTAATAATTGGGTCTCAGAATTAATCACTGTAATAACCTATCTTTCTGAAAGTTTGTATATACTCAGCGCCTTGAGTATCTTGTTTGGTAGATACATGTGCTATATAAGACTTCGATATTATTATTATTATTGTTGTTATTATTATTTCATTTTATCACAGCATGCAAAAGAAAGATCTCATTTTCCTTTGTGCCGGTAACTCCTCGAGCCGGGCTACGTCCCGTAGCCTTAGATCTCAAGGGTCTTTCTCAGGATCCTCGCTGTTCCCAAAAGCGCTGCCTTCTGTAATAGATCTAACCCCTTGACCTAACTTGAGATTGGATTAATCCTAGGGTTTCATGAAATCGGCTGCTGGTGTTTTAGTAAAAATATTTGTTTTGATTCTTTCAGGATACACTAAGAAGAGATAAATGCAACAGCGGCCCAAACTGTGTCTACAACTGCTGCGCCAGTGCCATCCTCGCCCCAATCTACTTCGTCTGCTTTGTGCTCATGGCTCAGTTTGTCCTCGTTAATGTGGTCGTTGCTGTCTTGATGAAGCATCTTGAAGAATCTCACAAGATGGAGCAAGATGAGGAAGACGACAGGCTAGCCCTGGAGGAGGAGTTTCGTTTGGCTGAGAAAGGGGAGGCAGAGAGGAAAGAGGAGGAAGAAAGTCGTCAGCAGAGAGGAGAGGAACCGGCGAATAGCTCAGATGATAATGTGAGTTGAGCATCTAAGATAGGAGGATGCAGCATTACTAACAAAGTCTTATAATGCATCTTGCCTCATCACCTCAATACTAATCTACACATATTGGGTAAACAGAAATGAGAATTATTGCATTTTTAAAACAAGTCCATTCATGCACCAGCAAAACAAAAATCGCATCCTACTAGAGTCGATGATGGGCTGGCTAGTAGTGCTTAAAGCTCGCTGCTGCTCACTACTGTAGCCCTAGATTCATTTCCAGCTAGGGCCATTTGTGAGTAGAGTTGTGCAATGTTTTTTTTTTACAGGGTTTTTCTTGGTCCCTTTGGTGTTCCTCCTTACCGGTAGATGGCTCAATGTCAAGTTAGTGTTACCCATGGGTAATTTTTATTGAGCTTGTTGAACTGTATCACATGGATCTTCTAGTTTCAAGGAGTGGCCAACGCAGTTTTTTTTAGCATGAAAGTAGTGTCACTATCATTTCTAAAATAATCTGTGGCCCCCGGTTCGAATCCTTCCTCAGACTGGAGCCTTGCATGTGGCTTAGGCTTAGTCCTTACCTAAAAATGTGTGGTTGACAAATTTCGGGTAAATACTTTACTGCAAAAAACTTCTTTCTCGAATACTACGTTACTTCAGAGGGAGCCATTTCTCACAATGTTTTAACCTATCATCAGCTCCCCATTGCTTGTTACCAAGTAAGTTTTTATGCAGTCATTTTTAGTCATTACCAACTGTGTTCAGTGCCTTTAAGTTAAAAGAAAATAATAGATCAAGCACATTAATTAGGCTGAAAATCTCTGGGTGCTTTTAAGTATTTACTTCTCCAGTGAATTTTGCCCATTGGGCAATAACGAAATCCTACAAATCAATCATGTCTGTAAAATCAACCTGTTAAAGATAAGATGAGTTGATTTTAGAATTTGTGCTGCTGAGCATCACATTAAAAAAAAAAAATGAGATTCGGATTTTAAACCTTGTCTCACACAGGTTTGTGGAAAACTAGTATGTTATGCCAGTAACTGAACTTTTCCAACAGCAATTCAGGCTATATTTTACACTTTCATAACGACAAACTTAATGATGAAAATAATCTGGGAAAAACCCACGTATATGAACTTTTGTATTGTACAACTTAGAGACAACAACAATGTTTTTTCCTTCTACATGCAACATGATCTACTAATCAATGGCTGCTCATCCAAATAAAACAAAAGCATTGGTTAGAATTAAAACTACTATTAATTTTATTTAACAGAACTATAAAAATAATTCTGTTGTGTCTTTTGGGGGCCAATTTTTCAGTTTATTTTTAACACCAACGCCACGTTGCCTTTTGCCTTGATTTATTATTATGGGTATCATTAAAGGCAGTGGACACTATTGGTTATTTACTCAAAATAATTATTAGCGTAAAACCCTATGGGGAGCTGTTGATAGTATAAAACATTGTGAGAAACGGCTCCCTCTGAAGTAACGTAGTTTTGAGAAAGAAGTAATTTTCCACGAATTTGATTTCACAATTTAAGCACTACTTTTTGTGAAATCGGCTGCTGCGGTCTCGGTTTTTTGTTTTTCTAAACCACATACTTCAGAAGACTTTGGCTTTTCAAATCTTCGCCTTAAATGTTAGCAGGTACATAGAAAGAGAATAAATAGTCTTGTAGAAATATTGCTGGTATAAATAAATTTCACTTCTAAGCTACAAGACTTTACTCAAGTCTAATGGAAAAACTTTTGAAATTCAAACCCTGTCTGAAATAGTTTCACCTCACCTTCTGCCTGTTGACTCCCGTTGTTTAATATTGACTCTCATTGTCTTTCTTTGACTGCTGTTGTCTTTCATTGACTCTTGACTCTTATTGCTTTTAATGGCACTACCTGTCATTTAAAGGAACTTTACAGAATTGGTTTTTGCTAACAAAACTGTTGCTGGCAGTGTAAGCACTTTATGTAATCCACCATATACATAAACTGACAAACCTGTAGAAGTTCGAGATCGATCGGCCATCTGAGTCACGAGTGATTAGAGAAAAACCGATTACAAATATCGCATTGCCAAAATCTAAATGAATAACACGCTCACTGAGCGATTATCTCCACACACGAAGTTAGATTATTTATTTCTCATCAAATATGACATTTTAGACAGAAATATTTTAAAGGATGTTTTCAACTATCATCATCATTAGATCGTGTAAGTTTCATGTAAATCTGTGATCTTCACGATTTTTGTTTCTTACCAATTCTGTAACGTTCCTTTAACAATTAATTTTATTATGTTTGACATAATCTTTGTTTCTTTCTGTCTTCGTAGCATTTTGTTTATCTTTCATGCATTGTAGTGCTGCAGATTTCATGCATGCCTCACATTCATTTCATAGTTTAAGAAGAAGAAAAAACAGTTAACAGTCATTTAATTTTCTAAAACCAAAATTCAAAATTTCTTTTGTTTAATGCATATCAGAAAACTATGTGATTTTGTTTTTCTGAAATATGTTTAACCATATAATATGATTTTGATATGTATAATATATGCTGTTTTGATGATACTTGATGTTTTTTGATAAACTGCATATATCACATCTTTTAACTCCAGTACGTCAAGATCAGAAAACAAACTAAATAAATATTTAAAAGTGTTTATTCAGAACCTTTTTAAAGAGCTTGAAGTAAAGATTAGCAATTTAACTATGGATACACACTCCATTGTTTTCTTAGCATGTATACACAACACGACCCAATCTCACTCCTTGCTGTGACTATTATGGACCAAGCATGGAGCATTGAGGAACCTTTTGAAGCCCAGCACTGACATATGCCTTTTTTCTTGTTTGTTCTTTCTTTTTCTCTCCTTCTCTCTTCTATTTTTGCTGTTTGTTGCGTTCGTTGTCGTCGTAGGATCCAGAGACTCCGTTCACGCCACTGCTTAAGGTACCTATTGACTCTTGTAGGCCGAGTAAACAAACTATCAATTGGTTCTTTTATCTCATCGATAAATCTGTTATCTCGTGACTAAAAAACATTTGAGTTCAGAAGTGCACAGCCACATAAATGGGTACCTTTTCTTTGTCGTCTTCCATGTTGTGAACAACAGTTTGAAAACCACTGATGGAGCAGAACATCTTAATGTTATTTATATATCCACAATCGCTTTGTCAATGATGACAAAAAAAGTTCTTGAGTTTGTGGAATACAAGATCTGCAAAGAGTTACTGAATATTTATCTGTTGTTCATTCGGTGTCTTTGTAACAAAAAGTGTACTCATGATTTTGGCTGTGCAAACTGAAGATTTATGTCGCTATTTTTACCACCATCAATCCAGCTTTATTTTACTTTTCTTCTTATTGTTTAGCGTAAGAAAAAAAAAGTAGTTCAGGAAATTTGAAGGCAAAAAAAATAGCCAGGCGGAGAATTGAAGAAGATGCCAACCAATTCTTGTTTTTTACATGGCGTATAGGATCACTCTACTTTAGTTCATCACTATTATACGTTGCTGACTTAGTTCACAGTAAAGCACCATTGTCACGCACCCATTTTTGTTTATGATTTGTTGCAAATCAGTTATTTCATTAACTGCCAACCAAAACATTCACAGATGAGCTCATCTGTTTGATTCTGTTCGGTAAGTCCATTATTCAAGTTTTTGGTATTTGTTTTTAACAAGAAGTGTTCAAAGTTTTTAGACGCCATTTGTAATTTTTCCAGAACTAGTCAATTTGGCAGGTAAGTTAAACAAAACCAGTCATGGTGCTCTTCTTAAAACGCTTTGCCGTCCGTCCAGGCATTGCTAAATCTTTTTGAAGTCTTTACATTCAGTAAGATATTGAACTAGCCTTGAAGCTTTATCTTTCAAGCTGAATTGTTCTGATTTGTCTTGTTTCTCGATGTCAAGGCATTGCTAAATGTTTTTGAAGTCTTTATACATTCAGTAAGATGTTGAACTACCCTTGAAGCTTTGCTAAAGTTGTCTGCTTCGTGTAAATATCAAAGTATACTCTATCTCAATATATTGCCATTTGCACAATTGTAGTGTCAAGGTTGAAACCCAGACATATTTTGCATTTTAACATTCTAGGTTTTTTTCTGATTTAGGGTTCTTCATGTCAATCAGACTTAGGAGGCTATAAAATGTGGGGTTTTTTTCAGCAAGTTTTTTTTTCACTGAGGCCATGCTTTGCTTTCATTCCATCCTCATGATCTGTTGTCATACTTGAGCAAAAACTTCTATCTTCTCAATCATTTATAAACTCCCCTTTTGACACATTGTCCCTTACCCCCCTTTGCCTTTTTGTTTAAAGTTCCAACGAGTACAGATTCATACATCTTCCAAGACATATTTTCCCTTTTGTTTTAAGTCTTCTGCATGAATAAAAACAAAACAAAATACACCCCAACACACACACTGTGTTGCATTCACTCTGTGGACATTCCTTCCCTCTGTACACTGAAGGAAAATCCAATTCTGCAACACTGAAAAAAAAAAACCATGTGGACAGATGTAAATCCACATAGTGTTCCCAAAACTCTGCATCACAAGGACTTCTTTTGTTCTCAGGCCCACACCTTGTATGTACAGTGTAATGCTTATACCAATGCACACACAGCTCTGAGTTAATTGCTGACACTGTGTGGACATTTCTTTGTTCTGTACGCTGAAGGAAAATCCTATTCTGCAACAAACACTATGTGGACGTATGTAAGTCCACATAGTGTTGTAACACTCTGTGTAATGTGGATGTCTTTTGTTCTCAGGATGCTTTTACCAACGCACACATAGCTCTGTGTTGTTGTAACTACATGTATGTGGTTCATTTCACGGAAAATCCTATTTTATAGAACACTGTAAAAAGTACTGTGTGTTGACGTGTGTAAATCCCTACACTGTGGACTTCTTTGGTTCTCAGGTCCACACACTTAGTATGTAACACTTACGCACACTCATCAGACTTCTCTTTTTCTCCCGTTTGGACTTTGAATGACAGCAAAGTTGTCAAACCATCACACAATTTGTATAAGTCCGTAGAGTTGGCGATAGACAAGCTCAATTCCAATCCTTTTTTAAAGGATTCCTTTACATTGTTAAGACGTTAACGTCAACGACAACAGCTCCCAGTTTGACACTGTTTGTGTGTTTTCATTTCACTTCTCCACTTAGCCTCTTCATTCCTCTGACATCGTTGTAAGTGTGCCACCATCTCAGGATGCTGCCACGGTAATGGAAGACATCAGTCTTATGCATGCCCCCAAAATATAGGCCTTCCTTTTCTTATCCATCTTTCAAGCTAATTGTTTTTGATTTTGGCTTGTTTCTCGATGTCAAGGGACATTTTTTATACTCTATGACTTTACCATGTCTATGTTTTGCATCCACTGTAAGTGGAGTGGAAATTTGACGTTTAATAAATTAAAACTTTTCGAAGCACTGTGGGTGATGAACCATGACAGTGACTACATAAAGGGAAGGTCTGTAAGACATTTGATGGAATGACCAAGATATGTGCATGCTCCTGACTCCATTTTCAAGCCTTTTGATCAATGTGTGGCATAATAACATTAAAGGCTACTTCAAAGTATGAGATTTGTGAGGATGCTAGGTCGCAGGAAGAACTGCTAGATGAATTCATGCATGCTCAGAATAAGGCAGTGCCTATATCAAGCGACTTTGGCTCTGGCTATGGCACTTGGCTGCAATAACAAACTAAAGAAAAGGCCTTTTGTGATTAATAATAATTATAATAATTGTGGCTTCTTATATAGAGCACATGTCCGTCACCAAGTGACGCTCCTGGCGCTGTAACATACAGTATTTCCTGCCAGATGTGGGACTACGTTTGAATTATGAGACTTCATTCTCATAGCACCATGTAATGCTTTATACGGGTGCTGTGGCACAATTTGTCGCAATTCAGCCGCAGCCGCTGCTGATAGTAACAATCCAGACACCACCTTTTGTAAACACTGGAAAATTATGACTGATGCCATCTGGGCCCAATGTCATAAAGCATGTAAGCACAAAAACTTGCTACTCACAACAAAATATTGCTAAGCACAAACTGGTTACCAGCCAAAAGTTCATAGTATACTTTGTTGTGACTGGTACATGCCCCACCCATTTTTTTGCTTAGCATTGAAATTTGCTAAGCAGTATTTTCTGTGGCTTAACAGCTTTATGAAATTAGATCCAGGGATCTCATCTTCATCCATTTGATGTTTGGGACAGTTTCTTTATGGCTAGCATTATTTCTACTTAAACCTTAGTATAATTTATGCCTGTCCAGAAGCCATAGAAGTTGTCATAATCATGCAGTCTCATTCGCAAAACCATCAGTTCTTGAAAACCGTACTGCATGCCTCGTTTTAGAAAGGGCAAGGCCACCAAGGCATGTTCTCCTCGGTAAAGGGCACCCTGTGAGGAAAGAGTAAATTCTACTGTAGCAATTCAAGAGCACCAAGGCAATAACCTGGGGGCATAGAGGCAACCGCCTTTATTGCTTCCATGAAATATCGGGCCTGAACTTTTAAGTCAGAAAGGATGTATTTTGTGTCAAACAAAGAAACATCTTATAATTTGATTTGACCACTTTTTCTACACATCTAGCTTTCCTTTTAATATTTATATTTCCCAATATTTCAACATATATCAACCATACAATATATCTTTAAAAAAAACATGTAATCCAGGCATGTGTAAATTAATCAATTTACTTCATGTTTAATGAGTGCATGACTGTCCCCCAATTTTGGTGTGCATGCCGCTTTGACTTTATTTAGTTAAAGGAACACGATGCCTTAGATCGATCGAGTTGGTCTTTGAAAAGCGTTTGTAACCGTTTGTTATAAAATGCATATGGTTAGAAAGATGTTTAAAAAGTATAATACAATGATCCATCGAATTTGCCTCCAAATTGGATGGTTTTACTTTGCCAACTAACATGGTCGGCAATTTATGGGAGTCAAAAATTTGACTCCCATACATGGCTGATCTGGTTTGTCAACGAGGTAAAAGGAAAACCACGCAATTTTGAGTGATACTTGTGTGGATCATTATATTTTACTTTTAATATATCTTTCGAATCATATGTGTTTTATAATAAACGGTTACAAACGCTTTTCAAAGACCAACTCGACCGATCCAGGGCAACGTGTTTCTTTTAAACCTTTTTGAAAAATTGAGGCAAAAAAAGGTGGGTCAATATTCAGTCTTTTTCTCAAAGTTACTGAGCTCTCTGGAATCAACACATCACTTTTCATTTTGAAAAATAATTAAGGATTTTGTTTTTTTCTCACAAAAACAAAACAAACTAGACATGATTGCATTTGTGCACAAATGCAGAGCTGTTTCGTTAAGAAAATTTTCAATTTTTGTCCACTTAATTTGAAATTCTCTTTGCATAAAAGTAGTTATGACCAATCCAGCCTATTAAAAAAATAATGATTTGGATTATACCATGTTCGGATAGCATTTTATGATTTAAAGGTGCAAAAATGGAAAAAATCATAAAAAATCATTTGATGACGTCATCATGACGTCATTTCACATTTGTAAAGAACTTGTCAATATCCAACAACTTACCAAGTTTCAACATGATCGCATAATCACTTAGGGAGTTATATTAGTTCAAAAAGTGCACCTTTAAGGCCGCGTCACGTGACCCCCGATGACGTCATTGATCTGAAACTTCACACATATGATGGCTGCCTGACAGTTAACGTGTGTGTAAAATTTGAAGTGACTACAAAAAACTTCACCACACACATCTTCAAAAAGTCCATTTTGACGAGTTTTCAACCTGCCGCTAGAGGGCGCTGTTGCAATTTGTGACGTCATCAATATTTTTTTTGAACTGCCCACCCTTGCTAGACACTTACGTCCTTGGAAAGCAACTTCATAACTTTTACCACTTTTGAGTTACAGGGCACTTCCGTTTTTTGCCCAATTCAACCGGAAGTAGAGGTCATGTGAGGTCACGCACACGAAACAAAATGAAGACCTAATTTATCCCTACCACATCCCGCAAACAGAAACCTACGGTCTCGTTTGGCTGATTTGATATAGATTTTCAAACATTTAACATAAAACACCTTTAAGATGACGTCACGTGACCAGTGATGACGTCATCATGACATCCTTGCTTTAGGATCATTAATGCACCATAACCTTCAATCCCTGAAAGTTTCATTGCAATTGCTCTTTGGGAACTATGCAAAAAATTGCGAGTACTGAAACAGACAAATAAAAAAAAAAATTAAAGGTGCAAAAATAGAAAAAATCTTAAAAAATCTTGTGATGACGTCAACATGACGTCATTTCACGATTCACGAGAACCTGCCAATATCTAACAATCTACAAAGTTTCAACAAAATGGCGTCATTACTTCGAGAGTTATACGACTTCAAAAAGTGCCCCTTTAAGGCCGCGTCACGTGATCCCCGATGACGTCATTGATCTGAAACTTCACACATATGATGGCTGCCTGACAGTTAACGTGTGTGTAAAATTTGAAGTTATTACAAAAAACTTCACCACACACATCTTCAAAAAGTCCATTTTGACGAGTTTTCAACCTGCCGCTAGAGGGCGCTGTTGCAATTTGTGACGTCATCAATATTTTTTTTGAACTGCCCACCCTTGCTAGACACTTACGTCCTTGGAAAGCAACTTCATAACTTTTACCACTTTTGAGTTACAGGGCACTTCCGTTTTTTGCCGGTTTCAACCGGAAGTAGAGGTCATGTGAGGTCACGCACACAAAACAAAATGAAGACCTAATTTATCCCTACCACATCCCGCAAACAGAAACCTACGGTCTCGTTTGGCTGATTTGATATAGATTTTCAAACATTTAACAAAAAACACCTTTAAGATGACGTCACGTGACCAGTGATGAGGTCATCATGACATCCTTGCTTTAGGATCATTAATGCACCATAACCTTCAATCCCTGAAAGTTTCATTGCAATTGCTCTTTGGGAACTATGCAAAAAATTGCGAGTACTGAAACAGACAAATAAAAAAATTAAAAAAAAAAAAAATAATAAAAAAAACTTTAACAAAAACAAGAGCTGTTTCGCTGCGCTTCGCTACGAAACAGCTAAAAAAACTTTAACAAAAACAAGAGCTGTTTCGCTGCGCTTCGCTACGAAACAGCTAATTAAAGGTGCAAAAATAGAAAAAATCTTAAAAAATCTTGTGATGACGTCAACATGACGTCATTTCACGATTCACGAGAACCTGCCAATATCTAACAATCTACAAAGTTTCAACAAAATGGCGTCATTACTTCGAGAGTTATACGACTTCAAAAAGTGCCCCTTTATGGCCGCGTCACGTGATCCCCGATGACGTCATTGATCTGAAACTTCACACATATGATGGCTGCCTGACAGTTAACGTGTGTGTAAAATTTGAAGTTATTACAAAAAACTTCACCACACACATCTTCAAAAAGTCCATTTTGACGAGTTTTCAACCTGCCGCTAGAGGGCGCTGTTGCAATTTGTGACGTCATCAATATTTTTTTTGAACTGCCCACCCTTGCTAGACACTTACGTCCTTGGAAAGCAACTTCATAACTTTTACCACTTTTGAGTTACAGGGCACTTCCGTTTTTTGCCGGTTTCAACCGGAAGTAGAGGTCATTTGAGGTCACGCACACAAAACAAAATGAAGACCTAATTTATCCCTACCACATCCCGCAAACAGAAACCTACGGTCTCGTTTGGCTGATTTGATATAGATTTTCAAACATTTAACAAAAAACACCTTTAAGATGACGTCACGTGACCAGTGATGAGGTCATCATGACATCCTTGCTTTAGGATCATTAATGCACCATAACCTTCAATCCCTGAAAGTTTCTTTGCAATTGCTCTTTGGGAACTATGCAAAAAATTGCGAGTACTGAAACAGACAAATAAAAAAAAAAAAAAAAAAAAAAATAATAAAAAAAACTTTAACAAAAACAAGAGCTGTTTCGCTGCGCTTCGCTACGAAACAGCTAAAAAAACTTTAACAAAAACAAGAGCTGTTTCGCTGCTGTTTCGCTGCGCTTCGCTACGAAACAGCTAAAAAAACTTTAACAAAAACAAGAGCTGTTTCGCTGCGCTTCGCTACGAAACAGCTAATTAAATTCCTTCTTTATACATAATAATAAACCTATTGACCCAATACACCTGACGTCATCTTCACAACAATCTGTCATGGATCATTTTGTTTTCAACATAATGCTGTTTGGGGTTTTTTCGGCCTAAAGATACAATAAAAGTCACATGTGAAAGTTTCAACCGAATACAGTGTCTACTTGCAGAGAATAAAACTGTCGCAGTAATTTCACAAGAACATTGAATTTATCAAAAGGGGGGTAAAATGATTTATGCATGAAATGTTTCTAAGATTCAAAATGTTTTGGGGTTAAAAGGAATCCAAACCCTATTATTTCACACAGAATCCCTTTTTTTATGTTTTAAACTGCTGCAGTGATTCCCACCAAGCTAGTTTTTATAATAATTTATTTTTGGAGTACTAACCAATCAATGACCCTACCTTTATAAGTAGATTTAGTTAGGGGCATCTTGTGATTGTTGTGTGGTTCTATATGACCAAGTCTCACAACTTTTTTTTTTGTGGGATGGTCTATCAAAACAACACTAGTTAGCCCCTTTGCATGGTCTCAATAGACCGTATTGAATATGACGCCACGCGGCTCAAATATCTGACCTACAAGATGGCGTCTGTGCGTGTGCGTGCGTGTGTGTGTGCGCATGTGCCGTAGAAATCAAACCGGGAATGTTGCGTGCTGCTTGCTTCGATGATGTATGCGTTTGGACGCGCATACGGTTTGCCCAACAAGATGGCGTCTTTTCATGGCAAAAAGGGGTTATTCAATACGGTCTATTTAGTATTGGTGCTCCTTATTTGAGGTCATCCAGGGAAATCTGCCCACTAGAGATTCTGTCCCTGATATGGGCAATTTACGTGGGCTTAAGGAGGATGATTTAAGAGGAAGAAGTCTGTACTCAGTTCGCCGCTCCTTACACAGGTCCTTAAATCTTTTCAAAAGACGACTGGGTGGGGCATGCTTGAGCAGGGCACGCTTGAGTGGGGCATGCTTGGGTGGGGCATGCTTGAGTGGGGCATGCTTGGGTGGGGTATCGTCAAAGATCATCACAAGATTGGATGACAATTTAACCTGCTTCATTTGGGATTTGTGTTACTCTAAGGCCGGGATACAGTTTCAGCGTTTGTTGGATACATTGCAAATCACTTTTAAAGGAAGCAAGTCTCAACTTGCAGTAATTGACTAGTGTCATGTAGTACAAACTTTCTATTGGTACTAAAGTACACCAAGCCTCTGCAATGATTTCATAAATAAATGCTTGCCAGAAAAATCGACCATCAAATAATGCACAAGCCAATATTAATCCGCTAGGACTTTTTTTTACCTAAAGTATTTGCTTAGTTTTATGTTTTTCATTATCAGTTTTAACCGAAAGGTTAGTTACTTTACAGCTTGAGTGTGCCTGTCTTTCAGAATGGCATGACTTATTTAAACACCATTCTTTTAATTTGCATGAATTAAAGTAACTAATTCACCAGAGTGACTAACTAGGTGATAATTATTATCTCATGATTATATAGCTTTGTTTGTTTGGACTCGTGGGTCGTAGACAAGGACTTGATGCTCCCAAACGATGGGGACGCATGGCATATTAAGACTACAGACCCCTTGCACAGGCAACGCATCTACATGCGCCATCCTGTCCGCCATTTCCAGAGTAAATTTGGGTGTCAAAAACGTGCATAAAGGAATTAACTTCACAAAAAGGTGGAAATAGTTTATGCGCATTGTTCGAGGTGTGTTTCGCGTTGTTCAATGGGCCTATAATGTTTGTTTTTGAGAATTTTTTGTAGTGAGTTCTGAAAGATTTACATTTTAATTGAGTTCCAAAAAACCTGCAAAGTTCTTGATTTGCTTTCCCAGGTTGAGAGAGAGACGGATCGTCCTGATGGAGGTAAACTCTTGAATCCACCAACGTCTCTTCAACTGTACGGAGCCCCTGATGGCAAAGGTTCCTCTGCCCCTGATGTCGTCTGTGCTGAGGATCAGTCAGAGACTGGAGGTAAAGACTACACTTTCTGTCTTTAGGTCTGGAATTTTATGGGTCTACTTATACCCCTGAAATCTGCGCTTACGATCACCATTCTCTGCTTAGGCCTATCCGAAACGCGACTTCGCCCACAGATACGGTTACTCACGCGCCTGCCTGGTCTACTGGCAGACACGCTGATCCAGCTGCACCTTAAGCCAAAGTCGCTGATTCAGACACACCCTTACTGTGCAAACGCCAAATTTCTGTGCTAGCTGTGTAAGCGAATAATGCCTTTAACGTGGAGAACACACGCACATAAGCCAAATTCCCTGCTTGACGCAAGAGCAAACTTCCCTTAAGTGCCGATTCTTTGCTTGCTGGTAAGTACAGCCATGGAATTGGGCCCTGATGTTGTTTTGTTGTTTTGTCTGTTTGGAATGTCTTTGACACAGTTAGTCCATGCACTGTGGATGCCATAAACAGTCTAATTTCAAGCACTGGGTTTGATGAGTTTTGTTTGGTGCCAATAAATCAAGGACTTTGTCCAACAATCAGGGAGATATTTAGAATTAAATTTCACCATAGTAAGGAATTTTTTTTCCATAATCAGGGAGACTCAAATTTATTCATCAGAACATGGAAAGATTGTTTATTACGAGTATGCCATTGCAACATTTGAGGGTGGCACGGTCGGCTTGTGCGTAAAGCACTCGCCTCTCACCAAGGTGACCCCGGTTCGATTCCCGGCCAGGGCCATATGTGAGTCGAGTTGTGCATTGGTTCTCTGCTGTGCCACAAGGGTTTTCCAGACTATCCGGTTTTCCTCCCTCTGGAAAAATCAAACATTTTCGTTCTTGGCTGTGCTCCGTGGTCATAATGGGTTGATGTGGCTGGCAGCTAAATCTGCCCTTGCATGCCTGCTTCTCAAACACGTTGTAGCCGCGTCCTTCGCAATTCAGCTCTTAGCTGCGAGTAAGGATGATTAGCCCCCCAAATTATTACAACTAATGACCTTATAGCACTGAGCAATGATCAGAGGGGGTGCCCAAGTGTGAAGACATCGTAAACATTAGGTCTATTTATATAGCTTGTGAATATCTAATCAGGCCTGTATGTGTCATTTTTGAAAAGGCAAGCGGTACCAAAGCATTTTCTCCTTGAAGGGAACCCTGTGAGGAAATTGTCCTTGTAGCATGTCCAGGGCACCAAGGCAAAGAGCAGGGACATGGGGGCAATAGTTTCAGACCTGTTGTATGATTCTCCAGAGGACAATCAGAGCAAACTGATCGAATCGTCAAGTTGAAACCAACAGTTCTTTTCAGAAACACCCCAACTCATATACAGATTATGATTACATGGTGTTACCGCAAACCTTTACTATATCATATTTCCACCGTGCAAAGTTTCAAATCCAAGTTATATGATTATAATTAACATAATTTTGTTTGCATAATTTTCAATAGGAGCACCACATCCAAGTACACCTAGCAGGGAGAGGCAACATCAAGTATCATGTCTGGTACCTCACATTCATCTACCATCTTCAGACAACGACCGATCATCTTCATCCTCATCTTTATCTCATCACCTTATGGGTGCCGAGACGCAAAGATTGAGCCAAGATTCCGACCATGGAAACAATAACCACAGTCCAGCCTCGAGGAGCTCCTTGTCGACAAACTCCCCCGTGGCTAGATCAGACAGCGACCAAGACAGGACAGGTCTGAGCAGTAAAGACGCTGCTCAACATCTTAATCCACTCTCGGGTGTGGCACACCCCGACCGAGATCCCAACACTGACCCTTTATCTAAAAGTGGTGAAACAGACGCAAACCCCCGACTCGAGGAGCTACCAATGCAGCAGTGGCCGCGGAAAAATAGCGGATCCTCAACAAACGGTGGAAACAAACAATTACATGATGAGTCCGTGAGGCAAAAGTCTAGGGATTTGGACCCAAACAGTAAGGTTCGTCAGCACCCGAGGGTACGAAGGGGAGCCCGAGCAACCCCAACAAGCAACCCCAATAACCTCACATCAGGGGGTGCAGTCCCCAATAAGACTCATCGTAGGACATCAAAGGGCAGTGTGGCAAACAGTTCTAGCGATAGTGATAGTAATTCTCCTCCGAATCGGAAAAGAACTCGCAGGAGACAGCGTCATTCACCGAGTAAGACACCACCCCTGAAGTTGGAGGACAACACTTCATTATCCAGCAGCAGGGAACCATCTGTTAGCAGTGAAATCCCCGACACACAAGTTGAATCTGCCAAGCGAGATTCAAGGGAGGGGCGGAAATCGACCGACAGCTCAGAGAAAACCAAGAGTGGAAAAGGACCAGATGAACTGGTATGACAGTTGGTGGTCTCTGGCATTTTTTATATAAACTAAATCGGGATGTAAAGATACCTGTTTCAAACAACACCGTGATAACCGGAATAATACTACTACAAAAATAGCTGATGAGAACGTAATGTATAATGTGTGGTAAATATTTTTCACATAAAATAAAAAAAGTAAGACAAGTGGACTAGTTAACCAAAGACTAGAAAAGAAATAAAAAGTGGTGTATTGTGGACATGATCCAGTTTCCCCCCAAGTGCATGATATTTTCTAAGTGGGGCATGTCGTATGCATTTTACTTTCGTTTGTATGCTCACACAAGTGTTCCTTTAATATCAGCATTATGCATTCCCACATGTCTCCAAAACTCACTGTTTATAATCCATTTTGTATATAGGACAACGCAGAAATGATTCTTGGGGACTGTACACATTGTTTGCTTGCAATAAGTTGTCAAAAAAGTTTGGTATAAAACGGACAATTATAAAGCACTACTATCCTTTCCTGCCCCCCCCCCTAATGTCTGCCATGTTTCCCCACCCCCACACCCCCCCCCCCCCCTCCAGAATATATGTATATGTACAAATCATGCATATATAATCGATAATAATTTTTTACACTGATGTACATTATGTTGCTCTCAAAAGACAAGATTTCTTTGTAAAATTCAAAACTGATTTGCAGTTGTTAAACAATGGAGAACACCTAGTGATATGACTTACGTAAAGGCCATGTACAGTTTCGGTGAAGTATATTTTGTATTTTTTGAATGTCTGATATTTTTGGATACGTAATTATTTTCAGTTGTAACAAATGAATGATACATGTGTTTGGTTTTTAATGTCAAAAGCGGATACAAAAAACAAACCACTGTACGGTCTCACATAAAGTCATGCACACCGCACTGTTTGGACCCACACAAGTATAAATTCATTTTGTGACTATTTGTGATTTACTTTTAAACGTTCACAACGAAATCAACACTAGCATGGCTGATCAAAGTTAATACATTTTGTAAAATCTCTTAAAGTCATTCATGTAAACTTGAAATTGTGCCACAAACTGAAAAAAATGCTTGGTCTGATGTTTTAGTCACAGATCACAATCCCTCTTTTTATGATATAGTTTTAAACTTTCAATAATTACTGTTTCTGGCCCGAAATTTCAGCTCTATCAGTGTCTTTCTCAAAAGACTTTGCTAGGGTCGAAGCTTCATCACAAAAACAACTTGTTGCATTTGTTTTAATAGGTCCAATTGGTTGGTAAGCGGTTTGATTCTCTTTTCTCAGCTACCATTTAAAGCGTCACCAAGAAATGATTTAAACATCAGTGTTTAGAACTGAAGGAAGATCACCCTCAAATCCCCACATCCACAAAAAAGAAACACTTCTCTGCTGCCTTTGCTTCCAGGTTTATTCAGGCTTGCGAGCTACAGTGATTAGTTCACTTATGAGGCATCCTTGGTTTCATCACCAGAAAAAAATACACAAAACATTTTTTTAAAGAAAATTGCAGGCCTGTATGCTTTGTTTTTGAAAGGGCAAGGGCACCAAGGCATTTTCTTCTTGGTAAAGGGCACCCTGTGATGAAATTGCAAATTTCTACTGGAGCATTTCAAGGGCACCAAGGCAATGACCAGGTGACACGGAGGCAATCGCCTTCGTTGCCTCCGTGAAGTATGAGGCCTGAAGTTGTATAGTTTGGTTTGGTAAAGGCATACTTTGATCACATCATCAAGCTTACATCATCGAGGTCGGTTAAAGTATACGAACATTGGAAAGTTGCACTATGTCATTTAAAGCATTAAGTTTACTAAGTGGTTTGAATATTACATGTACCGCTACAACCTTCACAGTTTGTTAAGTAAAGCACTGTCTAAATTATGGTGAGGATTTCAACAGTTTGGTTTTGATATTAATATTATTATAAATACATAAAATGCAACTCTTTCAAGTATTTTGCACTGTGTTTTTTTTTTTTTAAATGTTCTGTTAATAAGGTTTTAAGGTCATGATTATGTACGGAGTTAAATAATAACCTCCATGGTTTATGTTTTATTTTTGTAAATTCAAAGATTGGAGGACTGGCAAGTTTTTGTTCGTTTCCCAAGTTGTAAAAAAATAGGGGGTCGCAATGTTTGCAAGAGGCATCTTTGGCTCTAATGTGAATTACCTTTAGCTGTCATAAGTCTTTGTTTTGACGCAGTCTTTAAGTCTAGTTCACGCTTTGTGCATAAATCAAGCAAGGAGGATTTTAAGAAGCAAACCATCAACACCCTAAACTGTTCATAGACACAGCAACATTTGCTTTGCTTAAAATTGCAAATTTCGTGAAGTTGAAACTAGACTTTTGTGCCTATGTGTTCAGAAATGTGACCAGCGTATTTCATACTTTTTGCTCATGTGTTGATCCAAACAAATGATATTGCGTTATCTGAAGAAAAAAATATGCGGCCATTTTGTTACATGACAAACATGTTGTTTCCACAGAGACGTGACATCACTCTTGGGATTTGAACACTGGCCAATCAAATCAACTTGTATATTTTGTTCCCCTTCATGTGCTTCCTTTGACGATTTTGTGTCGAATGTTTGATGATGAAGTTTTTGGGTTATTATTTTGTGTGGAATGTATTCATGTGGTATTTTGTGCTGGCACAACTAGGCAAATATAAATTAAGGATCATTAATGTTTTTATTTTGCTAAAGTGTAATTATTTAGGTGTATAACTTAGTGGATTAATTTACAAAGTAATGAAAAGGCAAATCAATCTATGCTTATTTAATCAAAAGTGATTACATGTGCAACTCATACAAAGCAGCAGAGTTTATTTAACATATTCACAAAAATCACAAATCACAGATTTGGCTCAACTTTTTCATTGGCTGGACCATTGAAAACATGCATCAACATTTCTTTTAAGTTACAAAGCAATACCAAATCAGTTGTAATATAGTGCATCAAATCATTATTTACAATCGACATAAATACTTGAGTTCAACAAAATAATAAAGTGAGGTCCATCGATAAACAGAAAGATCCGCAGTGAGGTACGAATTCAAATACTGCACTCCTATCAGTAGCTACAAAGTCTGGAAATGGAATTCATCTTCATTTGAAATTGGAATATTATTTGTAATCTGACAATAATATTAATCAATCTTATACAAACCTTTAAATGCTTGATAAATATTGTGCCATGTGCTAAACTATGGTTAGACAACTCATTTTTAGTTATTGTTGGGCTTTGGCAAAGTTAACAACATGGCGCAAAGTTATCAGCACAACACAATACAAATTGATGTCTTAATTAAGATAACTCAGTAACAACTGTAGACTTGGTTTTAACCAAGGTAACAAAACTGAATACAACTCATTGTTGCTGTACTTTAGTAAAGTAATTAGCACAACACAAACAAACTGATGCCTTAATTAAGATAAACAAAAATTACAACTCATTTAAAAACTGTAGACTTGGTTTTAACCTAGGTAACAAAACTGAAATCAACTCATTGTTGCTGTACTTTAGCAAAGTTATTAGCACAACACAAAACCAAGTGATTTGTACAACCATGAACGACTGTAGGCCTTGTGTTAATTAAAAGCAGTGGACACTATTGGTAATTACTCAAAATAATTATTAGCATAAAACCTTTCTTGGTAATGAGTAATGGGTAGAGGTTGATAGTATAAAACATTGTGAGAAACGGCTCCCTCTGAAGTGACAAAGTTTTTGAGAAAGAAGTAATTTTCCACGATTTTGATTTTGAGACCTCAGGTTTAGAATTTGAGGTCTCGAAATCAAGCATCTGAAAGCACACAACTTCGTGTGACAAGGGTGTTTTTTTCTTTCATGGTTATCTTGCAACTCTGACGACAAATCAAGCTCAAATTTTCACAGGTTTGTTATTTTCTGCATATGTTGAGATGCCCAGAGTCCGAAGACTGGTCTTTGACAATTACTAATAGTGTCCACTGTCTTTAAGGTAAACAAATTTACAACTCATTTGAAAACTGTAGGCTTTGTCTTAATTAAGATTTAAAAAAAATGAATACAACTCAATACTGGTTTATTGCTGTACTCTGCCAACGTTGACGTCAAAACCTAAAACCTTGGTTACATTTTTAAAAAGCTGATCAGCCCAAAATTTCAAATATTATTTTGAGTCAACTCAAATAGACTCCTTGCATATTATATCAAACAGCACCCTTATTGAGGTCAAAGGAACACTTATCATGCACGCTTCCATTGTTTGACCTCAACGATTGACCAATGCAAGGAGTTTATTCAATACAAGCAATCATTAGTATGACAAAGGCTTAATGCACACAATTTATATTCCAATTCCCCACACCTTGTATACGACTAGAAGATCAAGTCCGTATAGAGTTAAGTAATCTTACATCGTCAATATAAAAATAGTATTATTATTTTGGTTTTACCCAAATACACCAATGTGTTTTAGCACTGTATACTCAGTCCTTTTCCGAGCTCTGTGAACAAATGTCACAGGAATATTACTGGGGTTGGATTCGAACCCATGACCGATACAATTCTAGAGCAGTAGTGTCTTACCAAAAATGGTAAGAAACCAGTTAAAGGCAACTTGTCCTCCACAGACTGGTATATTGTTATTAATGTTTGACTCATGAAATGGGGTACCAGTGAACTTTATGCCATTGCAGTGTTATATCCAGCTTCCCCGGTACTTTGTTTTATGCCAGTTTAGTCCGCCATAAAAAACCTTCCGAGTTCCTAATGTAAAAGTCAAGGTTTCTTAAAGTAATCTTCTCGAAAGTATGTTTGCAAATAAAGCGTCACCTTGTTTGATTTTGTTTTATAGTTAAAGGCAGTGGACACTATTGGTAATTACACAAAATAACTTTTAGCATAAAAAGTTACTTGGTTATGAGTAATGGAGAGCTGTTGATAGTTTACAACATTGTGAGAAACGGCTCCCTCTGAAGTAACGTTGTTTTCAAGAAAGAAGTAATTTTCCACGAATTTGATTTCAAGATCTCAGATTTAGAATTTGAGGTTTTGAAATCAAGCATCTGAAAGCACAAAACTTTGTGTGACAAGGGTGTTTTTTCTTCCATTATTATCTCGCAACTTTGACGATCGATTGAGCTCAAACTTTCACAAGTTTGTTATTTTATGCATATGTTGAGATACACCAAGTGAGACGACTGGTTTCTTACAATTACCAATAGTTTCCAGTATCTTTAAGGAAATCTGAAATGTTTGTGCATGACACAGTATGTGTGTGTATACATAAAGAACTTATAATCATAATATATAATTTTATGCTGAAATCCACACATTATATGCTAAAGAAACCTATGAACAAGTTTATCAATGCAAAGGAATATAATTGCTCATTATTCAAAAAATATCTGTTTTAACTTGAGCCCCTTGTTAATTGCTTTACATTTTGTATTTCACGGGAACAAATCATGAATAGCACAGATTTGGTTGTTAACTGATACAAAGGTCTTGAAACAGTAAATATTTCTAACAAAGTATTATTCTAATGTTTCATTTTCATGGTGCACAATTTTGCCAAGGGTTGTTTGTTGTGATTCTACTTGCATGTAAAGCCCTTCTTGCAACTGCATTACAGGAAAACACTATCTTCTTGTGACGTGAGTTGTGGGTTGGGGCAAGGGGTTTAAAAGAACCCATAAGGCAGATGAGCATTAACTAGTATCTGAGTTTATCATCATGAGCCAATCACAACGAACAACTTATGGCAATGCATTTTACGTCATCTATTAAAACAGAAACCAACCCTTCACGAATCCTCTGTATTAAAGTATGGTTTTAATTTAAAAAAGAAGTAAAAAGAGGTAAAACTATGAAATTAAAAATGGGTACATGTGATGAATGAGTAACGTCTGCAACTGCCTTTTGTGACAACTAATAAAACAATAGCTTTTGTACAAAAGAATATGTCTCCGTGTCCATTCAATTATGTGTAAACATTTTCAATAAAAATGATTTTCCAATTTTGGCAAATTTTCAATGAAAATGCAAGGCTAACCCCTTGTTCTTTTATCAAATTACAGTCCATTTTCAATGAAAATGCAAGGCTAACCCCTTGTCCTTTTATCCTTTTATCAAATTTCTACAAATTTTCAATGAAATTGCAAGGCTTACCCCTTGTCATTTTATCAAATTTCGGCCCATTTTCAATGAAAATGCAAGGCTAACCCCTTGTCCTTTTATCAAATTACGGTCCATTTTCTATGAAAATGCAAGGCTTACCCCTTGTCCTTTTATCAAATTTCGGCCCATTTGCAATGAAAATGCAAGGCTAACCCCTTGTCATTTTATCAAATTTCTACCCATTTTCAATGAAAATGCAAGGCTTGCCCCTTGGCCTTTTATCAAATTTCTACCCATTTTCAATGAAAATGCAAGGCCAACCTCTTGCTTGTCATTTCATCAAATTCCGGCTCTTTTCCATAGAATATGCAAGGCTAACCCCTTGTTCTTTTATCAAATTACGGTCCATTTTCTATGAAAATGCAAGGCTTACCCCTTGTCCTTTTATCAAATTTCGGCCCATTTGCAATGAAAATGCAAGGCTAACCCCTTGTCATTTTATCAAATTTCTACCCATTTTCAATGAAAATGCAAGGCTAACCCCTTGTCCTTTTATCAAATTACGGTCCATTTTCTATGAAAATGCAAGGCTTACCCCTTGTCCTTTTATCAAATTTCGGCCCATTTGCAATGAAAATGCAAGGCTAACCCCTTGTCATTTTATCAAATTTCTACCCATTTTCAATGAAAATGCAAGGCTTGCCCCTTAGCCTTTTATCAAATTTCGGCTATTTTCCATAGAAAATGCAAGGCCCATTGTCCTTTTATCAAATTTAAGCAAATTTTTGAACAAATTGCTAGGTTTACTTACCCCTTGTGATTTCATCAAGTTTCAACCAATTTTCAATGAAAATGCAAAGTGATTTAGAACAAGAAGGGAAGAATGGGTTAGAGTATGAATCTGTTTCACAACGCCTGTACACTTGTATACGTGCCTATGAAAAGTTTATTCCCAAAATGGCGGAGAGGGCCGATGCGTTCATTGGGTGTAAAGGGTCAAAAGGCAACATGGGGGGGGGGGGGGGGGGGGGGGGGGGGCATACTCCAGCTTGTACCGGTCATGGTATTGAAGGAGAAGGGGAAGGGCCAACCAATCAACAAGCTTCCTTGTTCACTAAAGATCTTCAATTGATTCGACCAATAAAGGAGTTTATCGCTTCTGGTTTCTCCATTCTCACCCTTACTCAGTGTCTGGAACCTGAACTTGACACGATGATATCAAACCCATCAACAGGATGCCAGACTATTTTCTTCCGAGACCATAAGCAAGTGAGTTGGTGATTGTTCTAGTCTGCCTCTTCATGTGTTCAGCTTTCCTTCTCTCAAAGTCAGGTTCCCTTGTCTGTGATGTCAGATCCAGACCGAGTTGTCTTGTGGAGGGGTCTGGGTGTTGATCCAATGATTCTTGCTTTTAAAAAGAAAAAAAGTTTACAAGCATTAAATAGAGATCATGTTTCCCGGTTCATACTTACTGCGAATGCGATTTGTATTTTGACGTATTTTCATTGCGAATGTTTTGCAGGAGTTGAGCACATTTCAACTGATTGATGCCAATTAATTGTTGCGAACAAATTTGTAATCGCATTCGCATTTGCAGGAAGTACGAACCGGGCTTTACTCTTGGTTTAAGTCGCTCTTGTTGAGTTAGTAAAACCATAAAATCATAGGGCCAATTTATTCACACAACACTACAGACATCTTGACTATTCCACTGATAGAGGGCGTTCTCTGGAAGCCGCAAACCTGCAGTGTGTGATGTGTTAGTGAGATCTGGAAGTTAACCCAACAGCGCAGTGCTGAGTGGGGAAACACTATAGTTTAGTGATAGTGATAACCACTTGCACCAAGACTAGTCTTCCCTGTGTTTGCAGGTCTTCAATGCCAGCAGCTGATTTCACAAAACGAGTAACCCGTCCTATCTTAGGAGGGGTTTTCAATGCGTCCTACGTCTTTGGATATGGAACTTTACTCGTCCTAAAGTCCTAAGATTAATTCTAAGTTAGCAAAGAGTTTGGTGAAATCGACAGCTGGACTTACACGGATGCCATTTTACCTGGATAGTTTTAATAAGCAAGAGTAAAAAGAGTCAATTTGTTTTATAACACCCCATTCATATATATCTGGCCTAGGCATCTAGGTACCATGAAGCTGCTTTGTTATGAGTAAAGTACATTGGTTGCCATGGGGATAGTACATCAGTTGCTATGGCCATAGTACCTTGTTTGCTGCGTGTATGCTGCGGTTTCTAGTAAACTAAGATCTATTTGGTGACTCGCTCTAAACCAATCAAAAGGCAGAATATTTGTAAGGGGTATTATTAAGCACTGTGTACTTTCCCAAGTTCTGTGAAAAACAATCCACTCAGTTGGGATTTGAACCCTCAACCTGTGCATAATTTAATAGTAGGGCCCAATTTCAAAGAGCTGCTTTTATAAGCAGAAAAAGTAGCTAAGCGCATCCAAAATTTAGCTTACCAGAATAAGGTTACCAGCCAAACTACCATGTAATGTGTACAATTTGTGAGTGGTATTTTGCTCATTCATTTCTGCTGAGCAGAATTTTTAAAGCTCTATTAAATTGGGCCCTGGTGTTTTTACACTAGACCACCTTGCTGATTTAATAGATCTTTGAATTTTCAGAAACTTTCAAAAAAGCTATATTTTTTGTCCAATGATAATCGGTCCTGCATATTTTCAGTTTATTTTCAAATTAATTTGTACATAATAGGGGCCTATGTACAAAACACTCTTTAAAAATAGAATGAGGTGGGTTAGATACTTACCAATTTATCAGCCATCTGTGAAATTTGTGTTTTGACGTCATATTTCCAGGTCTGTGTGAATAAGAAAAAAATCAATTTATCTTATATTTTTTAACTTTAGTTGAAAGTTTTATTGCTGAAGACACTGATGCAGACCATTATTCCCATTCACCTAAATCCAATCTGCAAATAAGATCACCAAATGAGGTGGTCATGTTTCAGGATAAAACAGTCAAGTTGTGAAAGCAGGGCCTACTGATTTGCAGAATAAAATTGTAGAGCTGGTCTTTACTGCTGGTTACTGTTAAAGCCATTGGACACTTTCAGAACAGAAACAAAATCAAAAGTTCACAGATTTACAAATAACTTACAGGGTTTACAGAAGGTAATGGTGAATGACTTCTCTTGAAATATTATTTCATGAAATGCTTTAACATTAAAACAACATCAATTCTTGATATCGAGATTTACGGATTTATTTTAAACACATGTCATGACACGGCGAAACTTGAGGAAACAAGGGTGGGTTTTCCCGTTATTTTCTCCCGACTCCGATGACTGATTGAGCCTAAATTTTCACAGGTTTGTTATTTTAGATATAAGTTGTGATACAGGAAGTGTGACCCTTGGACAATACTGTTTACCGAAAGTGTTCAATGGCTTTAATGGCTGCTGTTAATATTTTTAGAAAATATTTTTAGCAACGCTCTAGGAACTCAAGTTCAAAGACCATTCCTAAGAACGTCAACTTTTGAACAGCACCCAATTTCTTACACAGGGTGCCAAGTTTGTAAGTGCCGACTTTGCAAGGTGCTGAAGTGGCCGGTACCCATTGATTCAATAGGTCCTCATATTGTCAAATGGTCACTCAGTGTATCCCTATCATAAATGAAAAATTGCACCTAAATGGTCATCAAAATTGCAAGAAAATATGAAAGCAATAAGACCCTTTTGTTACACAAACTTGTGACCTTTCAGTAGACCCAGTAACTGGGGCGCTGTACTCCTTTGTTTAAATATTGACATTATCGGTCGTACCTAGCTAGGTTCGACCGATAGTGTCAAAATCTAGGTACGACCGATAATGTCAAAATTTTTAAAAAGGAGTACAACTTGACACAAATCTTCATTAAATTTATTTCTTTTGAAATATTTCTTTCACAAAGGTGCTTGACATAGTAGTAGCGCTATACAAATGCCCAATATGAATGTATGTATGTTAGATGTATGTATGTAAAGGTCTAAAAGTTCCAAACTTCAAGTTGTTGTTGTCGATGTACAACAAATGTTTTGTTGGTTGTAACCAATGAATGTATGTGTTGCTATTCCAAATGCAGCTTATTGCATTGTTGCCATCCGGTGGTAGTGTTAATCATCAATTATTTAGCAAACAGTGCCAGCTACATGTATCCTTATTAAAAATTTAAGTGAAAGTCCTGTACCATCATTTGCATGACGCACTTACAACCAGCACAAACCATAGTCATCATTGCTACTTGGCGGAGCAAATTAATTCCCGTCAAATGGTTTTAGTATAATCATGGTATAATTTTAATTAACACATAAAAAGGGAAATATTTTAAACCATGGTGAAACATGGAGGAGGGAAAAGCGTGAAACTTTAAATTTTCATAGAATAATCTAGTCACATTCGAGTGAATTTTAAATTGTTCACATCATCAAACATCCCCTGCTTCAGAATACAATTTTCAAAATTAAGACATTCCATACCTCGAAGGGATCCAAGACTCTCTGTTGTCTGAGTGACATATTAAACTCCGGCACCACCGTCCATGACTGGGAGTGCGGCAAGTTGCCCGCAGGCAGGCTGATAGACTGAAGCCCTACCGAGCTGGAAGAGCATGAGCCCGGTAGGTTATACTCGACGTGCCGCTGCCCACCTCCTCCCGGTAATCGAGACATTTTGGACGATCAACTCACTCAAGTTGCAGTGGAAACTCTCTGAAATTATCACTTAACTTGCTTGGGTCTGAAGTGACTGTGAACGGTCACTTTATTTGGTTTAAAGAGATGGAGATTACACCATAGAGGACTCACGTCTGATTCTGTCTCCGGTGGGCACCATTATTTGCATTGAGAGTGGGGTATGCCATGGTTTCCGTAAACAAACTAGTGACGCCCAGCTGCGTTCCGGACTGATTCCACTTGGCGTTCCGAAACAGCGCCCTCATACGGCCAGCAGGTGCAAAAAGTTTTCTCTCGGTCCTTTATGCACCTGCTGGTAGGGCCGAGCGAAAAGAATGTTCTTTTGAGAGAATAATGTTGTCACCAAATGAAAGACTACAATTAATTGACTAGTGTTCGAACGGTTTGAGCAATGTTTAAAGAGCGATGAACCCAAAATCCACAAGTTTTCATGTACTAAGATAAGAGGGGGAGGACACAAGTTAAAGTAGGATGTCTCAGCAAGTTCATCGACAAGTACGAGTATAAACAAATTCGGTTCATGACTTTTTGGGATCATAGCTGAAAATCTGCAGCAGCCATGTCCACGCAAGAATAATAATACCCAATAGGCATAATATACAATCTGAGAAACGTTACTGTGGAAATGCTTCTCAGATTCAAATTTTGGGCCATACAAACTGCTATCTTTTTACAATGTTTCTCAAAATGCTTTTTTAATATCGCGAGCCGCTCTACCAGCCCTTCTCACCAAAAGTATTTTGTCATAAAATTTGATTTTATCAAACGTACACCTTTGAAAAATAGAAATAGTTATCGTTCTTTGATTTGTGAAAACAAAACAAAAATCAAGCAGTCGCAACATAATTTTCTCCACTTGCAACTTTGTTTACCAAGTTTTCCTGGCCAATTTCAGCAAAAAGCAGATAAATCTTACAAAGCGATTTAGCAGCTAAAAATGATTTCACTTTGTGAGGCGTGCAAATTAAAAAAGCCAAAAAATTAGTATATTTCTTTAGTGGATGCGAAATCGGCAATTAGAATAGGCCACAGGGTAACTAAATTCTACCATATTTATTCGTACAATAAGCAATTTCGCATGATAAGCATGAACCAAAAAAATAATATTAAAACAGAAACCATTTATTTATAGTTCAACTTGGTTTATTGTATCACATAAAACCTTACACAATATGCAACTGGTGAGTCCAAAGACTTAACATTACAAACATAAAATATTGACCCCCTTGCAGTCGCAAACCACCTCTGCCGCAAAAAGAACATTTATCATTTCCACCATTTTGGGAGCCAATGTATAGGAAGAAATTTTGACTCTCAAAATGGCGGACAGTACATGTATATGCACTAAACAAGTGCAGTCCATTTCAATTATCATAATGAATTTAGCGCTACATTAATTGCTCAAATTACTTCAAGCAATAAGTTGAAGATGATTGCCATATCTTCATCTTATTTTGTGTTTACAAACGGAAAAATATCCATTTCAATAGTTGTGTAACCTAATTAAACTGAATCCAAGTTGTTAAATCCTGGCTTATTATTATTTACTATGGTATCAAAGTACCTTATACATTCCCCCCTAAAGTATCTGAAACCATCTTTTCTCTTTCCGAGTGTGCTGCACCAAATGGGTGCCACATTGCTACTTCCTAAGGGTTGTGGGTTCAAATCCCACCCGAGTAACATGCCTGCGATATTTTTTCACAGGACTTGGGAAAGTACTGAGTATAACACACATCGGTGTATGGGTAAAAACCAAAATTAATATTTCCTAATCATTCACCCTTACAGCAGTAATGAGAAAAAAGTTCCTCTTAATTACAAACATTGTTAAAACTACTAGGCATGGTACACTTTGGGTAATCTCTTCAAGTTCATGACATCAATAATAAATGACTACAAATCGTTCTACAAATCACTTTTTTTTTCACTGGTTATTTCAAAGAACTTGCTACTTGTATTTTACAACAAGTGTGGAGAGCTATAATTAATAATGACCACACCCATAAGATCCAAACATCTTGTGTAGGTTGTATACAATGGGTAGCAGGCCTGTAGCACAATCTGCTGCATGTCAGAAAACATGTGGGCGAGCCCCCTTCACTTAACAGTTGTGATGTATTTGCGTTCGGAAATACTATGATTAAGTATTTCCCCACGCAAATACATCATACAGTATAGGTTCTTTATAAAGTGCACAACCTTTTGGGAATGTTCATTAACAGGGGGTAAAAAAGAAAAGAAATATTGTGAGTAAAATGTTTCTGCTTTTACTGCTTTTGTTAGTGTTTTTTAGTGCTAGGGTTCAGTGTTAGGGTGGTTGTATTTGGGCTCAGTTTCACAAACACTAAGAATCATCTTAATATGAGTTGTCAATATTACCATGGTGATTCCTATTGTGACATCACACTTTGCGAAGCAATATTAAGATTGATATGATCAAATATTAGCTCTGTGTGAAACCAAACCCTGGTGTTGTGATTGTAACCAAGGTTTGTTTTGCATTGCATCAGATCAGAGTACTTGCTGGTCCCACATTTTGCTAAATTTTGTTTATTTTGCGCTCAAGTGTACATTTTGAAATATCCCACACATACTTGAATTATTCTTATTGAGCAAAGTGTAATGGTTACCTCACTATAGTATTGATGAAGGGCCTATAGACTAATTCTGTATTTTTTAAAACAAAATTTATCCTCTCAAAAAACTTAAATTATTGTATAATCAAAAATTATGAATCACTTAAGAAAATATTAATTTTGTTCCAAAATAAAATGCCTCAACCTGAGATTTTTGTTGACTTCAGTTTGATTTTGTAGTAAACTTGTTTTATCATTAAAATTTCACTTAATTTTTGTAGTCAATTGGTTTCGCCAAAGACACTTTACAGACTGCACAAATTTTTGTAAACCTTTTTTTTGTAACCCTTGTTTTGATTAGGTGATTTGTTTACTCTTTACAAAAGCTATTGGCCTGAAATACCATCTTTAGAGATGTATCTCCTTATCTACTCTAAATCCATCAAAATCCAAAAGGGTATGGTACATGAATTTAATGAATTTGATTTTTTTCATGATAAACAATTGCTTAGCGCAAAGCCAGGCATGCCAACTGTATCAAACCAACTGATGTGACACTTGTACAATACGGCATTGGAGTTTGATGGATTCAAGTAAATAATAAACCAAACTTTACAATTGAAGCATGGAGTCCATATCAACAGCCACAACCATATTATGGGTACAGCCTGATACTGTTTTGAGTCTATTTATGGGTTCCATCAAAAGCCCATCTTGTTTCAGTTGAACGTGTGAGGATTCATCTGGCAGGACTTGGCACAGTCTTTCTTCAGTTGGTGAAGTACTCGTTCAAAATGTTACAGTTCCAAATGTAGCATCAATAATCACTATGTCCCTTGAACAGTATAGCGGAGAGTCATCCAGCTAAACTTGAAATAGTCCTTTAGCTGGTGGCTAGCACACAGGCCTAAAAGCGTTAATTAGCCTCAACATTCTGGAGGTCACTTCCAAGATTGAACATCTGGCTAGGCTTGACACGGTCTTTCTTTAGTTGGTGACAGTCTAAATGTTATAGTTACAATAGCTCTGTCCCTTGAACAGTCATCCAGCTAACCTTGAAATTCTTCAGCTATGGTCAGCAAACAGTCCTACAAGCGTTGATTAGTTGTTCTGACATCACATCATGACGTCACTTCATGAATGAACATACATGTAGTGACGAGGTATCTGGCTATCTTGACAGTCCTTCAGCTGGTGGCACATGTGCAGTCCATAAAGAGTTCATTTGCCTCAAGATTGGGTTGTTTCATCCCCAAGGTCATCGTCTCAATCTTCTGTAAAAAAGAAAGGTATTCAAAGATTAAATTTGATGAACTCTCCAAAGTACATTTGAGGAGATAGCTCAGAATTAGTACTCGTGTGCAAGAAATTTATCCTCCAGCTAGCTCCAATCAATCGTTCAACTCACTGCAACAAGACACACCATCCCAGGTTTTGTGTTTGTTTTGAAAAACCTTTTTCTGAAAACTTGACCTCCTATTTTAATGGAGTGTTTCACCAGAGGCGGTTTGGGCATTTTTCTTACAAGGTAAGATGGAAATGAATGGGAAGTTTATAACTTGAAATCTTTGAAGGTGCTTTCTGGTTTGTTTTTCCTCCTTTGCCAAATTTGTGGGATGAGAACCTTCTGTTCCAAGCAAAGTTTTTTTTTTTTTTTTTTTTCAACTTACCAATCGGTCCAGTTGTAGTCATCACTCCCTGGACCCTTTCAACAATGATCATCCAAACAGGTCCAGTTACAGTCACCACTCCCTGTACCCTCCAACAATGTTCATCCAAACAGGTCCAGTTACAGTCACCACTCTCTGTACCCTCAAACAATGCTCATCCAACAGCCCCAGTTACAGTCACCACTCCCTGTACCTTCCAACAATGATCATCCAAACAGGTCAAGTTACAGTCACCACTCCCTGTACCCTCCAACAATGCTCATCCAACAGCCCCAGTTGTAGTCACCACTCTCTGTACCCTTAAACAATGCTCATCCAAACAGGTCCAGTTACAGTCACCACTCCATGTACTCTCCAACAATGCTCATCCAAACAGGTCCAGTTACAGTCACCACTCCCTGTACCCTCCAACAATGTTCACCCAAACAGGTCCAGTTACAGTCACCACTCCCTGTACCCTCCAACAATGCTCATCCAAACAGGTCCAGTTACAGTCACCACTCTCTGTACCCTCCAACAATGCTCATCCAAACAGGTCCAGTTACAGTCACCACTCTCTGTACCCTCCAACAATGCTCATCCAAACAGGTCCAGTTACAGTCACCACTCCCTGTAGCCTCCAACAATGCTCATCCAAACAGGTTTAGTTACAGTCACCACTCCCTGTACCCTCCAACAATGATCATCCAAACAGGTCCAGTTACAGTCACCACTCCCTGTACCTTCCAACAATGCTCATCCAACCAGGTCCGATATAAGTAACAACTTCACAAGTGACTGCTGTGAACTAAAGGAAAATAAAGCAAAGACAAATGTATCTCTAATGTGAATTCAGATCATTCCATCTTTATGATGAGCTGCAAGAAGAGCCAACATCTCTTTTTTTCAGGAAGAGTATTTTGATTGTTCAAAAACAACCTTGTAAAAGCAAGTTTCTGTTTCTCAAGTTTGTTTCACCTCATTGGTTGGCTGGTTGTTCATGCTTGCTGTTGTGGAATCTTAAATAATGAAAAGCTTCTCTACTTAGGAGATTTACTTGAGAGAGATCAAAAACTAGTTCTTTGATGCATTTTTAATTTTCCTTTCAAAAGTAATTGACAACGGCTTTAGATTTGTCAACGCTCATCCAAATTTTATGATTAAGTCGGCCAATTTAGCAGATACTGTAGTTCCTTCACTCCTAAATTATAATCTTTATAATCTGATACATTACCCAAATCTTGCATGACCTCAGTTCCTGTCGTTAGGCATCACCTCAGCTCAGATTTCAGCAACCAGACTACTCCAACATCTTCAAGAAGACCAAACCATACGCTTTTTCAAAAGGAAAACAAAATCAAGAAATGTTAGCATTTTTTGTGTCTCATTAGTTTCATCACACATATTACACGAGTTAGCCCAAATACTTCACCAATCACAGTGTCATTATCTAAGGTGTCCCAGAGCTGCTATCTGTGTGCATAACTGCTTGCCAAAAAATCCACTTTCACAATAACAGGTTTATACAGACCCTAAGTTTAAATATTTCAATGAGACATTTCACAAATACTGTGTTTCATCAACTGTCTTTATACTTTCAAAAACTAGTTTTCTAGTGCCTTCTTCATTTTCTATTGACATATTATTGATAACTGATGTTAGATTTGTGCAAGATCTTCAACATTTTCTGGATTGACTGGTCCCATTTAGCAGGTAGTTCCTTCACCGGTAAATTGTAGTTTTTATAATCCTATACGTTACCCAAATGTTGCATGACCTCAGTCGTGTTGGCATATCAGCTCAGCTCAGTGAAGATTTCAGCATGCAAACTACTCTGCTTTACAATACCAATATCTGCTTTATGAAAAAATAAATTATATGAAATGTTAGCATTTGGGGTTCACATCAATTAGCCAAAGTCAGTTTCACCCTGAGATACAAATTTAGTGTCAAAGTCCCAGAGCCTGCCATCTGTGCAGGATTGTTTGCCACAACATCTACTTTCCCCAAAACAGGATACAGAGTTTGGAGAAACCAAATTATAGCCTTTTGAGGGGTTCTTAAATGAGAAATTACTTTTTTTTTCAAGAAAGCTACGTTACTTCAGAGGGAGCAGTTTCCCACAATGTTTTGTACTACAACGATTCTCAGTTGCTCGTTACCACTTAAATTTGTTATGCTAACAATTATTTTGAGTAATTACAAATAACGTCCAGTGCCTTTAACCATAAACTTCACCCGCCATACTTAACCTTTGGTGCAAAGTATTGACCTCATTAACCCGCTGACCTCAGTTCACCGAGTTTCTGCATTAAATTCATAATCACCTGCAAGAACATCCACTTTGGGAAGAACAGATTTCAAACTGCAAAGCAAACAAAGATAGTAGCCTTTGTAGCCAAGTTAGCTGCTGTGGGGAAAAAAAGAGGAGCATTTCAGCGGTTATAATCAATTATCGTTTCAGGCATTGGCAAGTGATTAACCAATGCGCAACTCAACTGAGACAGTTATTGGTTACAACCGCAAAAACGCACCCCAGGTTAGAGCTGTGGAGGAAAGGTTAAGTTTCTTTCAAACTCACCCTATACTTAACCTGACGCTCGACCTTTGCTGGCAACCTTTGCTGCAAACACCGAACCTCACTAGCCTTCAGTCACTCCTGAATTAGAGCGTTATAGTCTTATCTCTAGGCCAACACTATAATACTCTAGGCCTATACTGTCTTACCATTCATACGTACCCACTACCCATGCTTCACTGACATCTTGCGTGATCCTGCTTTGTTTTCTCTCCTTCATGCTCTCTTTGTTCTCATGGTTTTCTTTCTTCTTCAGCTGGTGATTTTTCTTTCGGTTTTTCTCGCAGCGCTCACAAATTTTGTAGGGAAGTTTGCTACGAGAGGTTTCTTTTATTAAATAAAGCGTCGCGGTTTAATTATTTTTCTTGTAAATTCTTTTTAATTTGTAAAGATTTGATGTTCCTCAGATGCTCCGTTGAAAGTGTTTACATTCAGAATTGATGTAATGCTGATATTAGGAAGATGTAAATAGTAACTTAATGTTTAAATATTAACTTTTCTATTTAATGTTCCTAAATCGAACATTAAACATCAATTGAATGTAGGACTGGAATATTTTGCTTTTTATGGTTGTGGGTTTTGTGCCTACAGTACAAAGAACAGCTGCAGTTCAAAATTTTGTTTTAATGTTTTATTTTTTGGCTTTATTTCCCTCTAAAATATGTAATGGAATGAAATTGCAAGCCCCCTTTTCTGTTTATTTTTTTTCATGAAAAAAAGAAAGAAAAAAGAAAGGGTACCCAATTTCATCCCATTACAAATATATATCATCTTTTCAGAAGATTATTATATTATTTAGTTTGACCTTGTACTTTTTACTTTTAAACATTACTAGTATTTGAAGTATAAAGTTATGACAATTTTAAGTAAAAATGACAACTGATGACTTGAAGTATCAACCCGCAATGAAATTTCCAGTAAGACTAGTCTCCTAATTAAAAGCATCATTGGCTTCGACCAATATGCATCTCAAGAAATGCCAAGAAACACTAAGTCACCTTGAAAGTATTGTAAGGACAACATCAACAAGATCGTAGAGCATCTTGGAGGGGAAGGGGTGGTAAGAGGGGTGGGACTCTGCAAGAGAACGGGTTAGGTCTTCTCTTACACTTCGGAGTCTTCATCTTGTCTTGATCTTGATCTTGAAAGGTCAACTTGCGTTATCCGACCTCCACTATTGCGCAATATCAATTATCAATTTTGGGTGGTTTTCGCGCAAAAAAAACCAAAATTGTACCTATTTTATATTAAAATCAGATTTACTGATTGCTTTTTTTGTATCAGTAAATTCCATTGAATTCATTTTTGTATTGTGTGAAAACACATGAAACTTGTTTCTAATATATACATGTATTTGGTTTGCAATTACACCACAAGTGTGTCCTCTTGCCAGGTAGAGTTTGTTAATTAGAGAACTGTCTTGCTTTATGTTCTACTACCGCGGAGTAGATTTCAGGAGACTTCTCAGTTCTGAAAAGAACTGTCCTGCTTTCTGGGTGGAATGTACACAACCGGCTGGGACTACTACTTTAGCTTCCAGGTGGATCATTATTAACTTCACTGCCGCAGAGTGAGTTCTTAACTGAGTTTCAACACCTCAATAGTCTCAAGTAAACCAAATGTATTGAAATGGAAATGAAAATTCCAACATAAATTTCAGTGGTGAATCGCAAACCAAACTTGAAAAGTGGAGGTCGGATGTTGCCAAGTTTTCCTTACCTGAATCCGGCGATGACTCCAGCGATGACTCCACTCTACGTCCACAAACCACAAATCCATAGACAACAATGTTCATCCACAAACCACATCCATAGATCTTCAACTCCCATCTGGACACATGCAGTTTCTAAAGAGTTTTTAGTTCAATGATGTTCTAGCTGTTCCTGCAACTCAGGAAACAGTCTATCAATGTCTTATGAAGCTTGGCACATGAAAAATGGCTCGCTGCTATCTCAGTTGTTCACCAACCATCCTGTTTGATTAAAAAAAAAAAAAAATAAGAATAAAATAAGTAAAATATAGTTTTAAAAAAATATTCACAATATCTAGTCTTGTTTGAGAAAAAAATTAATAACTAAGAATAAAATACATAAAATAAAGTTAAACAAAATTATTCAAAATACCTAGTAGGCTTAATAAACTACAAGGGCAACTGACTGGAAATAATAATATTGGGTTGAACAGTGAAAAAATAAACTAGAGTGGGACTTTAAAGAAACTTTTCCTTTTAAAGTGACGTTCTCAACTTACGAGCAGGATATCATATTCAAAGTAATATTCATATGTTAAATGTATCCAAGTCTGAATAAAATATTTACTACCAGTTTCACAGGACTGTTTCTATTTTTGCTGAGTGACAAAACAACTTGCCTTAGCAGAAACAGATCAGCCTGTTTTGAAATGTTAAGTTTGAAAATGGTCTGGAGAAAAGGTTTTTTTTTTAAGTATAAAAAAGACAGATTATCTTTAAAAAAATAGTTGGCCTAACAAGAGAAATCAAGTTGAAAAGGGACATCTTTAGGAGAATTGCAAACACGGGAACACCCCCCCCCCCCTCCCACCACAAGTTAGTCCTTGTCCCCCCCCCCCCCCCCCCCCCCAATTTGTTGGAATTAAATAAGTAAAAAGGTTAAAAGTATTTTAATTATTTCCACAAATGAGATATTCCAGTTTTTTTAAATGAGTGAAAAAGTTGTGGCAGGAGGATTGAGTGGATTGAGTTTGCCCTCCCCCCCCCCCTACTCACAATCTAATTTTACTCAAAATTAGATACTTCTGTTGGTACAAATTAGTGAATAAGTGGTGGCAGGTTTTCCCGCCCGCCCCTACGTGCCCCGCCCAAAAAATAAATCCCTAGTTTTGGCGCCGGTGGATGGTAATGGTCCTAGGCCTTACCTGAACAAGATGTATTTCGGGGATTGCTCCATGTGTTCGGCCTTGGTTGGGTCGAGAAGTCACTCCCATAAAGTTAGTATTGGTTTTATATAAGACGTTGAAGTAAAGTCTGTAGCCCAAGCTATATAGAGGACTACATGAAACTAACTTGAATATACATGTACATGTACACTGCAGTTTGGGTAAAAAAAATTGCCAGTACAAACAATCCATGCGCAAGGGTACGTTTTACGAAATTGTACGCATGCTGACCAAGCCAACAGAACACCAGTTTGTTCTATAGCAAAAGCACAGCCGAATGTTTCTGAATAACCATAGCAATGTTGATAAATTTGGATGTAAAGTTCACTCAGAAAACGCGACGTCCGAACCCCACGTTAGAGCTGGGAGGTCCGTGGGTAAAACCTTTCTGGCCAGTAAAAAAAATTCACACATGTTCGTTTTGTTCTAAATGTATTGTTGACCCAGCCTCGATACAAAATATCCCAGTTTGTTCTACGGCAAAAGCACAACCAAAATGTTTCTGAATAACCATAGAAATGTTGATAAATTTGCAAGTAAAGTTCATCAGAAAACGCGAGGTTCGAATCCCACGTTGGAGCTGGATAGCTCTCTGCTGCAGTCCAGTCCGCCATGGTCCCATAACTAATGCACTGACGAAGTATTCGCCACAACGAGTGCTTCGAAAACAACGCAAAACTGAAAATTTGCATATCAATGCATATCGTCAATGAAGACATTCAATGGGTTGACATTCCACAGTAAACCCCAATCTAAGAAATTATAGAATAAAAGTCTCACTCCCGGCCAGGCTGGTTATTATTTTATTCCAGGGGAATGAGATTAAGTTAAAGCGGGAAGTAATACTTATTACTTCAAAAGAAAAATATCTTTAATCAGCTCATTTTAGGAACAATTTTGTTGCGTTTTTTTTATAGGGGGTTCGGGTTGGTTGCCACACCCCTCCCTGAGGGGAGAGAGGGGGCGGGGAAGGGGTGGGCGTAAAAATAAATAAATAAATCTACTCAGAAGTCCCGACTCTATAAATAAAACAAACCTACAACGTAGGATTGAAACTCAGGTCATTACTATTGTTGTTTGTGCTTGTTGCATAGGTAATTTGGATCGGTAAGCAGTTTGCAACTAAATTATAATTCCCCCCCATAAATTGACCAAGTTAAAAAAAAATAACTTCCAGACCCCTCCATGAATATATGTTAACTGCATATCGCGCGTGCGGGGGGGGGGGGGGGGGGCAATACCGAGGACATTTCGCGCCTTTTTGTATTATCGGCTGATTGGTGTGTGGCGCATGGTGTCCATTTGTCAATGCAGCCAGCAGAGATTCGGTTGGTACCCCGCTGTCGTCACCTCGAGCATAAACTCAAATAGCTTTGTGACAATACTGAGACAACTAATAAAATATAAATAAATATTCTATTTCTGGAACATTTTATTGAGTACAAGGACAAGTACCAACTACATAATTATGCAGGGTGTAGGATTTAATCCATTGACTTTTTCCAGCTATTTAATCACAATTTTCCCGACTTTCTAAAGGGCAAACAAATCGCAAATCAGACTAAAGTATAAAATTTGATACTATTTTCACATGTAGCTTTAAATCTATTGCTTCTGTTTAGAGAACTTCGCCTATAACTTAGCACCACGTTGACAAATCTTTCGATGTTTTGTTATTCAACACGTCAGAAATTGTTTGACCGTGAACAATTTGAGAGCATTTGTTACGGTGATCTTGATTTTCACAATGGGGAAGGAGTGCACCTGTTAATAGCGAACCAGCCAATCACAGTCGACTTCTGCCCACGCGACACGTCGTGCATTGACCAATCAGAAATCACCACCACTATAATAATGTGTTTTTTGTTTGTTTGTTTGTTTGTTTTTTTCTTTAGAAATGTACAAGGTGAGAATTTTCTTGGTGAGATGGATAAATTGTGTACTCGCCGGTGCGTGGCATCATTCGATTAGCTTGCTATTCAAGAAAGATATGAAGCACCAAATAAGACCACTTAATTGATTTGGCGTGGCATTGGAACTACTTCACGCACGTTTTGTTCGTCACTATAGTTGCAAGCTTTCAACTCTAGCCCGTTGTTGCAGTTAAGTCACGTTCTAAAGGCCAATGACGTTGTTTATAAACATGCTTTAATTCAATCAGCGGCACTCGTTCTGATGATTACAACATCGGGGATAAAGAACGACACTTTCGTTTGGTCCGTCAACATTGAAGTCGGCCTGCTGATATTTTCTTCCCAAGATATAACAAAGTATTAGGTTTTGATGTAAACTCGAATAATGATGATGTCGATAAAGCAACTTCATTTCGAAAATTTCATCCAACGTTTGATTGTGATGATGATGATGATGACGCAGGCGTTTTGTGAGCAACAACCTTGTTCGAATCGTCTTCATCAATTCTTTGGCTCAGAAAATAGAATCCTCGAAAACTTTGTGTACCGGACGAAATCCACATTCTCATATATTAATTGTGGAAGAGACTGCATCCTGGATCCGAACTGCAAGTCTTTCAACTTCCTCCCATGCCCGAACGTATGCGAGTTGAACAACGACACAAGAGCTAAACATTTTGAAGACTTTCTTGAAACTCAAGGGAGTGTCTACTTTGACTCGGATGAAGAAACACCCCTCTTTTCTGTGAAGCCTTCTTTTGGTTGCTACAGGAGTTGCAAGGAGCTTTTGGATGCAGGTTTCAATCTCAGTGGTATTTATACACTCTACCGAGATGGTCTTAGTACCGATGTCTACTGCGACATGGAAATTGATGGTGGAGGATGGATCGTGTTTCAGAAACGGCAAGATGGTAGTGAACACTTCTACCGAAATTGGACCGCGTATAAAACTGGCTTTGGAGACCTATCGGGAGAATTCTGGCTCGGAAATGACAACTTGTTGAAGTTGACCTCTGATGACCCCAAACAAATATGGGAGCTACGAGTTGATATAGCTGACTGGGATAACCTGGTAGCATTTGCAAAGTACAACAGCTTTAAGGTTTCTGGTGAGAAGTACATTCTTTATGTTGGGGATTTTTGTATCAACAGTTCTGCTGCCGACTCGCTTACCTATCACCACGGTAGACCTTTCACCACATTTGACAGTGACAATGACAGGTTAGTTGAAGACAACTGTGCAAGGAAGTACGTAGGAGCATGGTGGTTTAACAACTGTGTGCTATCACACTTGAACGGAGTCTACTACCAAACTGGTGAAGTTGAAAATCATCAAGGTGTTCTTTGGAGTGTGGAGAATTATTGGAAACAGAACACATCTCAGAAGAATTGCAGCATGAAAATACGTGAAACTCAGACATGATTGTTTCATTACTGCAGCATGCTTTGGTAAGACTGCGATTCTTACTGATGAAGACCAAATAAATGAAACTTTGGACTAAAGTATTGACTGTACATGTCTACATAGTGTACACCTAGTCTTCACCTCATCAGCTTTTACATTCAGAAGTGAACTTTGCCGAGTACCAGTGTAGATGTAGATGTACAAATGACTTGAACTGGAACCTTAGGAAAACAGAAATTTGAGACGTTTCATTTGTTCTTGTTTGTGCTAGATGTGAGAATTGTTATAGACTACTCATTTTGTTCTTTTAGTTGACAGTCTCTTTCAATGTTATAATCTAAAAGTATTAAGGGAGTAATTATTTAAGATATTATTCATAATTATGTTACCTTTGATCAGTTTTTCGATAACTATTAACATCTGCCAAGACAAGCCCATATTTCTGGGCCCAATTTCATTGAGCTGCAAAGTAGATTAGCATAACAAACTTGTGTTTACCAAAATATTAAAGGTTACCAGCCAAACTGCCTTGTCACATGTACAATTTCTGACTGGTATCCTGCTCATTTCTGCTAAGCAGAACATTCTCAAGGAATGTTTTCCATGAAATCGGGCCCTGGTCAAAGTCACCCTGTACAAGATCCAATTATGACTAATACGAGAAAATAATATGAAAAACAATAAACTTCTTTCAGTTTTTCTTTGAAAGAAACATGTGTGAGTGCCTGGGTATTCACCAAACCGGGTACCTATAACAAAAGAGGGAAATAGGCTTCCTAGTTGGAAGGTGTGTACAAAACCAATGGGAGCTGTTATCAAAAAGTTAAATTACAAACAAAACAGTGACAATAAGAGGTCCCCATTGCAGGTGTTTAAATAAAAAAGTATGGAACGGTGTGGTTCGGTATACACTTTCAAGCCAGGGACCTATAACAAAAGAGAACAACATTGGGGTCCCCAATTGGGTAAAGGTCCACAGTTGGGTAACGGTCCACAGTTGGGTCAAGGTCCACAGTTGGGTAAAGGTCCACAGTTGGGTAACAGTCCACAGTTGGGTCATAGTCCACAGTTGGGTAAAGGTCCACAGTTGATTAACAGTCCACAGTTGGTTAAAGGTCCCCAGTTTGAGAGCGTGTACAAAACTAATGGGAGCTGGTGCCAAAAGTACAAACAAAAACCTGGACAATACGAGGTTCTGATTGTGAGGCATAGACATTCAATGCTAATCAAACTAGATGTTTAGTTGAGTTCATTATAGAAAAGGACTTATATACGGACAACAAGACTTTACTATTAGCTTGCTTCAGCAGAATTTTTAATTGAGCTTATCATTTGCACTCCATTTTACTACACATACCACAATCATTCAATTACAGCGCCTTTTAGTTATAACTAGCATCAGATAATTACCATAATCATGAATATTCAAATTGGTATTTTATCATCAATATTCAAATTGGTATTTTATCATCATACACCGTTAGCCGACATTCACACTTATCAATCTGTGAGCCGCATTGCATGTTATTTAAAGCTTGTGTACACTTCTTGTAATTATCAACAAATTCTATAGTAGTATTTTTGTCATAAATTAGTATTTATGTCATAACAATTTTCTTTCTTTGCTTAATGGCAAACAAAACTTAGAAACGTTTCTTCTATTAAATCAATTCTATGATAATTTATAAGCTTAGAACTTATTTGGTCCTTCTCAGTACCGTTTCAAAGAATAACTAAAAGTGTATAAAGGCTTTAGGTTCTTTCTTTATAATTTTCCAATAACAATTACTTTACTTGATTGCCCCATTCCAATTAATAATGACTATTAGTTTTGTACTTATCTGCAGTCACACACATGCACAGTTTTGGTTAGAGTATCTGCATTTAGCTCAAAATACAATACAAGTTTCAGGTTAAGATTCAGCATTCAGTAGTTCCAAAAACTCTTTATAAAATATCTTTACTGAGCCAGCTTTTCTAAAGGAAATAATACTTCAGCATCATCAGCTTGTTAAATCAATTATTTGTTGGAACAAGTTCAGGGCCCAATTTCGTAGAGCTGCTGAATGGTAAGCATGATTTGCTAAGGCTTAATATGTATTTCACAGGTTATTAAGAAATCAAGGCAGGCATTTACACGCTCACCATGGATTTGTATTTAACGTCATAATGTTCATGCAGTAAGCATTGAAAAGGTTAGCATGCCTTTTTGGTAAGCAGCGCTATGAAATGGAAATCGTGCAGTAAGCACAAAATCAGCCGTTAAGCAGCTCTATGAAATTTGGCACTGGTCTTAACCAAGTGGTACATTATACATAAGTATAGGAATGCTACTTTCTGGGAAAATTGTTCGTTTCAATCTGAAAGCTCACTTAATCTGGCAAACCCAACCATATGCCAATACATGACTGCATATTACAAATATATTATCTAAAAAATTATCTGAATATTTTGATTTATTTTTGAATAATTCAAAACTAATGCACCTGTTAACGTATAGACTTTGTGTTTCCAAAATCTAAATATCAATCAAAATCACACTTATAAATCTTGTCTTTGAGAGAGAGAAAAAAAAAAAAAAAAAAAAAAAAAAAAGCTTTACGAAGAAAAACACAAGTTCACTTTTACTGCAATTTAATACAAAATAAATATACGTCCACAAATATAGGTTTTTCACCCATCCATATCAGATTCTAAGATTATTAAACAAAAAGAATCAATTTCACTCAGTGGTTATCAAATTCAGCTGTACTTTGTAATAAAAAATGTAGACGCTTTTTTATCTTTCCTTCTCTGACCACATGGAATGAACATTTTACGATCAACGGCCAAATGCCATAGATCTGCTAAGCAGAGTTTATTTCGAATAGTATCCACTATAGCAAACATTTGTAGGGGAACCTGTTTCAGCTAAGCAAATTTTTTTGCGCTCTGTAAAACTGGCAGATTGATGCCATTTTGTTTCCACTTGGTTATATATTCAACCCTGAATCCATTGTATTGAATACACAATCATATTTAATTACCCAATATTTTAATTTACTGACGGGTAAATCTGAACCTCGCATTAAATTATCAAATGCATAGAGGTTGAAACCAAGGTCAAAATAATCACAAAAACCTTGACAGGTCAAAAAAGCGTCTCTATGAAGTGCAAATATAATCTTTTTGTTTCACTATATCAATCCTACTATAAGTATTTATACGTAACTGCTTGCATAATACGGATTTATACAGATAGTAAATTACAAAATGTACCCAACCAAACAAACTGAATGGGTACAATTCTTTCATATTTATACAAATATCACTCTCTTTGAAATTAATATTCTTTACTCTTTTCCTACTCGTACAAAAAAAAACATAAACTAAAAAATTACACCAAGTATTTTGAAATCGTAAGCGATAGTCTATAAATCAAGGCCTGGCAATTTGCCCCTGAATGAGGGCACTTGTACTTTCTACTGAAATATTTCATGGGGCACCAAGGCAAAGACTCGAGGGGCATGGGGTCATCTGTTGCCCCAGTGAAGTATTACGACTGATACCATCATTGAATAAGGCTCTATTCAAACTGATTTTTTTTAAATAATTTGTTTCAAAATATTGAAAACTTTCAGTACTTATTTTACTCATTAAATTTGCCCCACAGAAAAATGTGTGTTTGGTGAAGTGCTAGTTAATTCAGTGATTGTTGAATAAAGACATTGGCCCATTATGCAGGCACTTGAGCCCAATGTCATAGAGCTGCTAAGCACAAGCAAGAATCGCTAAGCTTAACAATATTATGCTTACCAGAATAAGCCTACCAGCCAAACTACTATGCCACATGTACAATTTGTGATTGGTAACCTTGCTCATGTCTACTTAGCAGAAAATTGTTAAGCAATATGTTCTGCTCTATAACTTGAGCTTTCAGAGTAACTTTAGCCAGTAACTAACAACCCCAAAAAAGTCTCTTTTAACTAAAATACAAAACATAACAAAAAGTAATTTCTTTTTTATTTACAAATATTCAGTTTGGTGAATTTTAGTTGGTAAAGTGTGATGAGGAATGTGTATAGTTGTACAGTACAATTTCAGCCATTTATAACACTCATTAATTCATGTAGACACTTGCAAAACGTCCTTCATTATCAAGCATATTGTAACGTAATGCACATTTTTGTGCATACATGACGTATAGCACATGCACCCACACGTATGATTACTATTAGTATTATATATATGTATTTTGTTTTTTGGGAGGGCTACATTTGTAAGTTGCACAAGTCGTACAAACAAATACTTGAATTTCTACACACAAAAAACAATTTAACTCTTTAATTTGAAAGGCTTTGGGTTACACACCATCAGCTGGGGGCAGCCATCTTTTCTGACTCCTAAACTTGGTTATACAACTGGGCCCAATTTCATAGAGCTGCTAAGCACAAAAATTTGCTTAGCATGAAATTTTTGCCTTGATAAAAACAGGGTTATCAACCAAATTTCATGCTAAGCAAATTTTTGTGCTTAGCAGCTCTATGAAATTGGGCCCGGGACATGACTCTATAGTTGCTCACCACATAATTCTGTTTTATCTGCATCCCGTATAAGGCAAATCATTTTAATGGGCACAATTACATTGAACAAGGGCACATGGCCCAATTTCATACAACTGCTTAAAGACAGTGGACACTATTGGTAATTGTCAAAGACAAGTCTTTTCACTTGGTGTATCTCAACATATTATGCATAAAATAACAAACCTGTGAAAATTTGAGCTTAATTGGTCATCGAAGTTGCGAGATATAAATGAAAGAAAAAACACCCTGGTGACACAAAGTTGTATGCTTTCAGATGCTTGATTTTGAGACCTAAAATTCTAAACTTGAGGTCTCGAAATCAAATAAGTGAAAAATTACTTCTTTCTCGAAAACTACGTCACTTCAGAGGGAGCCGTTTCTAACAATGTTTTATACTACCAGCCTCTCCCCATTACTCATTACCAAGTAAGGCTTTATGCTAATAGTTATTTTGAGTAATTACCAATAGTGTCCACTGCCTTTAAGCAGCTTATTTTCTGCTTAACAAAAACCAGCAGGATACCAGCCATAAATTGTACATAGGAATGGTATTTTGGCTGGTAACATTATTCTGGTAAGCATTATTTCATTTTATGTAACTGGGCCCAGCTGGATCTGAGCAGGGGTCCATTCCATTGCTCTGCTTACCGTAAGCAAGGAATCAGCGCTTACAAAAGCAGGGTATTCTGAGCTTACGTCAAGCGTATTTCACAAGTGAGCTTGTGCGCACACTCCACCCTACTCGGCATTCTACACTGATACACAGCTAGTGCAGAAACTGGCACCATAATAAGCTAGCTGTGTAAGCTAAGAATGCTTGGTTACACGAACATCCACATGCTCACAAGCAAAGATTCCTGGCCCCCTGAATAACGCTTTCACGTCCATTTTGCACAATTATTTCTGCTTCAGTTTATGCCATGAAATTGGACTTACTGAGCCAACCTGACCATGTTAATAATCCAGTCACTTTGACAACGTTTCATCAACTTTGGTAGAGGATGTTTTTAACTCAGCTGCAGGCGACTTCAAGAAACGCTAGGATTTATCCTATCTTGAGTTAGGACGAGTAACTAGTCCTATCAAACTTGGGAATAATCTTTAGGTTTACGTGTTACAGTGCAAGGCTGGGACTTGTCCTAAGTCCCAAGATTAATCCTAAGTTAGGAAGAGTTGGGTGAAATTGACGGGAGGAACTCTGCCAAACAAATAGGCATTAATATCAAAATGCAGATACTGCATAATATTAGAAAGTCCGTTATGCAGAGTCCATGATGTGAGTAGGTAGTATGATATTAGCCTTGTATGGTAGAACTTCCCCTTGGACTGGCCCATACTCCATCTGCTCACCATCAACAGTGATAATACCAGGCTCGGTTTGGGGTTCCATACGGAACGCCTTCACAAACTTTGACTTAAGGTATGGTGCTGCTAGGTGTTTCCCAGTTTGTATAGCGTCAACGAACTCAACCATGTTCCGTCGTGAGGTCGGGAAATTTATATACTGAATGCTGATGACGCCCTCGTCGAACTTTCTATCTGGCCATACGTTGACATCCTCGCCAATATGAGAGAGGTACGTGATGAGGATGCCGACGAAATCTCCTTCGACTGTGACCCAGCCAGACGGGAGAGGGTCAGAAACTCTAGGTGGTAGTACAGATGGTATGGGGTTTGCTTGGTTACTTGAATTAGCAACATGGTGGTTGAACAGACTACCATTGGTCTGTGGAGGCGATACTTCGTCTTGGATTATAATGTCGCTGTCCGACTCGTCTCTGATAAACTCCTCGGAGAAGTTTAAGCCAGAGTTTCTTCCAGCATCTGAGAGATTGTCATGTAAGGATACGCAACCTCGGTGCATGTTTGGTCTGGGGTTATCAACGCCTGCCAAGGATGTATCTACCGTGCTATGTGGACGAGACAAAGACTGCTGGTTGCTCTTACTCTTAGCGTCTTTACTGGATTTCGGTTCTGTAAGATGTTCATAAGCTTCCGGGTTCTCGACAGGCAGGAAGGAGATGCTTCCACGGTATCGTCGCATATTTAAGATGCGTATAACGACACCTACCGTGAAGCGAGGCTTCCCCATCCAACGAAAGCGCTCACTCTCGATATCAATATCAGCTATGATTCCCCAAGTGATAGCAAGAAAGGAATAGATACGGCGGATTGGGGTGACGATAGTGACGACATCGATGGGCTGTACACCACCTTTACAGATCAGAAAGGCAGCGTGGAGGGCCGTGCACTTGTTTGGCTGTTCTCTGTTGGGAAAATCGAGATTAAAACTGCTCTTTACACGTTTTGAAATTGAAAATATTAAATTTGTTTGTGAGTTGTCGTTTTATAATAATAATAATAATTTGGGGGGCTAATCATCCTTACTCGCAGCTAAGAGCTGAATTGCGAAGGACGCGGCTAAAACGTGTTCGAGAAGCAGGCATGCAAGGGCGCATTCAGCTGCCAGCCACATCAACCCATTATGACCACGGAGCACAGTCAAGATCGAAAGTGTTTGATTTTTTCCTGAGGGAGGAAAACCGGATAGTCTGGAAAACCCTCGTGGCACAGCAGAGAACCAGCGCACAACTCAACTCACATATGGCCCCAACCGGGAATCGAACCGGGGTCACCTTGGTGAGAGGCGAGCGCTTTACGCACAAGCCAACCGTGCCACCAAAGTTATCTGTTCACATACAAACAGTTTTCAGAATAACTAATACTGAAATGACACTTGATATTATTTCTACAGTTTCATTCAAACCTACAAGACAAATCTAGACACGCAAGTGCTGCACGCTGCCATGGCTGTGCCATCATTGCTTGGCTGTGGTTTTTAGCGCAAAGTTTTTCACACGAAGCAGGGACAAATCGTTGTCTTTTTAACTTTTTCGGGGGGGGGGGGGGTTTTGCACAATTTCCATGCAAGGGTTGCATGGCCATGCAAGGGTTGCATGGCATAATGATAATATGTACAAAACACTATCTATACAACTAAACAGAAACTGAAGCCTCAAAACTGCACAGACAATAATAAATAAGTAGGTTTGAGTGTGATAGACGCGAAAACTGCACAGTCAGGTTTTAAATGTGTTACATGTACACCAACAAAGTTTTTGGAGACGGAATTTCAGTTTTCACTCAGATATTTAATAAGTATTTGTCACGCTGCCCTGTCAGGGAAAGTGTATAAATCACCGAAAAAGACACCTTATTCACATTTTTAAAAGTTAACAAGACGGTGATTTTTACATGTCTCTTGGGAGTCACTAAGTGAGAAAACTGGGTCTTTAGCAAATCCATGATCTCAAATGAAAATGAGTTTTATTGCTAACTAGAAAAATACCATTGTTCGATATTTAAAGGAACATTACAGAATTGGTAAGAAAACAAATTGTGAAGATCCCAGACTAGCATAAAATCAATTTACACGGTCTAATGATGATGATAGTCGAAATTTAAACATTTCTGTCTCAAAAGTCATGTTTAACGAGAAATAAATAATCTGATTTCGTGTTTGGACTTTATCGCTCAGTGAGCATTTTATACACTTTTGTTTGCATTGATGTCGTGCAAAATGTGTAATCAGTTTTCACTATTTTCTCAACACCCAGATAGCCCAGATTACATGAAGTGCTTACACTGCCAGCAACTGTTTTGTTAGCAAAAAACAATCCTGTAGATGTTTCCTTAACACCCAGAATTTGATAAGGTATTTTAAGTGGCACAGGATTTGCATCCACAGAACTAGCATTAACCGTTGCTACGGTGATTCTTACCCTAATTTGGATATGACGGCAGCAAAGAGGGCGTTCCCCGATCCCGCTGGTATAATACCGATAGGCACCTTGAGCACAGACTGTGGATCTTGATGCTTCATCATGCCGTTAAGAACCTGCACAAATAACCATGGCAACCACACAATACTTAGCATTATTCAATCAATACTGGCAAGGTGTTTTGTTTATGATAAGCAATACAATACGCTTTTTTTTTAGGTGTGGTGGACACTATAGGAGTCCACAGTTTGGTTTCGCTGTATGCAGACATAGCCAAACCAAATGTTCTTAAAGGAACACGTTGCCTTGGATCGGTCGAGTTGGTCTTTGAAAAGCATTTGTAACCGTTGGTTATAAAATGCATATGGGTAGAAAGATCCAAACGAACATGCCTCAAAATTGCACGGTTTTTCCTTTTACCCCGTCGACTAACACGATCGGCCATTTATGGGAGTCAAATTTTAGACTCCCATAAATGGCCGACCGTGTTAGTTCGCAACAGTAAAAGGAAAACCACACAATTTCGAGGCAAATTTGTGTGGATCATTGTATTCTACTTTTAAAACATCTTTCCAACCATATGAAACAGTTACAAATGCTTTTTATAGACCAACTCGTCCGATCCAAGGCAACATGTTCCTTTAATTACTTATAGTAATGTGTGGACCATATCTCAAAATGGCTTTGCTCTGCCCTTGGTGTGGGTCCTTTTGTTTTGCACAGTTATATTCAACCAGTTATTCTGTTGATTTTAGATTTCAATATTTCAGGCCAAGGGCAAGGGCAAGGGCACCAAGGCAATTTCTCCTTGGTAAAGGGCACCCAATGAGGAAAATGTAAATTTCAAGAGCACCAATGAAATTACCATGGGGGGCGTGGAGGCAATCACCTTCGTTGCCTTGTGGACTGACATTTGTTTTTCATATTATTGCTTCGAATAGCATCATGCTTTGCCGCCTAACATGTGCACTCAACTGTGGAACACATGGGGACAATGACTTCCAAAATGGCGCAACCAAGATTATGATGATGGCGTCAGGTAAATTAGGTTAAATTCAGGGAGTAAGACTTGAGATACACATGTACATTGTATGCCCATCATCTTGAAGGGGCACATCAATTTTCCCCCGACAAGGGGGCAGTTCTTCGAGGAAAATTTTAATTTTGTTTTGGGACTTTGCGAAGGGCAACCACAGCAAAAGCACAACACCATAGCAATTGCTGTGGGTGCCATGGGTTAATTTGAGGGGCTGGATAGATTATCAAACTCACAAGTAAAAACCATAGACCTTTTCAAAGATCAATCAATACCACCTTTGACTGCTTGAGAGTGAGCCATTTTTCATGATCACCTGATCAACTGATAGAACAAAGATTGATAAATAATAACATTGTATGCAGATTTTGTCACCGGCTCAAAACAAATCCAAACTGCTACATCCCTTACGAAATTTGTTTTTCGATTTACATCTAGAATGTTTTTTTTCAAAAACTTGTTTACTTCAATATTTTTGAGAACGGTCACTTATCATATTGTTTTAGGTAGGCCTGTGAATACACAATATTAACAACATCACAGGGTTGTATGCTACATTTTTAAAAGGGCAAGGGCACCCCTTATACCCTATGAGAAAATTGTAAATTTCTACCGGAGCATTGTAAGGGCACCAAGACAATGACCATGGGGCATGGAGGCAATCGCTTTCATTGCCTCCGTGAAGTATCAGACTTGACATCATAAATGAGGAAAAAAACCTCTACCCAGACATGCCATATTGGATGGTTTATGTCTCTTGCATGGTGCTAGTAACCATGGTAACAGTTGGCACAGTCAGCTGCTGATCAACAAACAAACTGCTCATGGTCGATTCATTGAAGTTTTATTGACCCAATTCACTCCGACTTCATCGCCATATCGATCTTCTTGGTTGCGTTATTTTGAGATTCAAGGCCTGGTGTGTTGCATACAGTTTGGTGCTATTTTTAGGTGATGCTGCAATTATACGCTTACCATCATTTGCACAAGAAGAGCCCAATTTCATAAAGCCTGTAAGCACAAAGACCTGCTAAGCACAGAAAACCGTTGCTCAGCAAAAAAAAAGGTTAGCAGCAAAAATACTGTATATTTACTATTATTTAAATGTGACTGGTACCACTCATTTCTTGCTTAGCAAAGGGTTTTGCCGAGCAGAATTTTTTGCTTTGGAACAGCTTTATGAAATTGGACTGAGTTTGCTTACAAAATGGTGAGCCTGGGAGACAGCAGACAGTCATTGATGCCAGGGGTCAGTACAAACACACACATACTTACCTCATAGACGAGACCATCCCCAGCTACCACAACAATTCCCTGCCACTCATTTGGGTCCAAGGTTGCAGCAATCTCCATTGCTTGGAACTGCTTATCTGTGAGGTGGATATAAGACAAACAAAAATTGTTTTTAAATCAGTTTTAATCAGTTCATTTAGCTCATGATTATCTTTCAAGTAAATTCTTGTGAAATATTACTTGCTTTTTGTTTTTACCCATACACTGATGTGTATAAAACACTGTTTACTAAGTACATGTAGAAGAAGAAAAGAAAAAAACAAGTATCTTTGGTAATTACTCAAAACAAATATTAACTTAAAAACTGACTTAGTAACGAGCATTGGAGAGCTGTTGATGTTATAAAACATTGTGAGAAACGGCTCCCTCTGAATTAGCATAGATTTTGAGAAAGAGGTATTTCCCACTAAAATAATAAAAGACTTCTAGCTAGAAGTCTTTTATTCCTATCTGAAAGCACACAAATTCGTCCAACAAGAGTGTTTTTTCTCTCATCATATTCTCGCAACTTCGATGACCAATTTTGTTCAAATTTTCACAGGTTTGTTATTTTATGCTTATGTTGGGATACACCAAGTGAGAAGACTGGTCTTTGACAATTACAAAACGTGTACCTTCCCTTTTATGTATAAGTGTACAGGGTAACTTTAAACAAAATCTGCCTGTTATAGTTCAAAATTTATTTATACACTATGTTCTTTAATTATGAATAACGAGGCAAGCAATGTGCAAAGAAACAATCAAAACAAAAAAATACAATAACAATACGGAAAGAAAAATCACTCAACGACCATGCTCTGAAACAAAATATTAATAATAAATCGATATTTTATATAGTAGTTCAATGGTAATTAGCCAAACTGTTACCTTTAAAGGCAGGGTATGCTTTTGGTAATTGCCAAAGACCATTGTCCTCACTAAGTGTATCGTAACATGTGCATAAGATAACAAATCTGTAAAAATTTGCACTCAATTGGTCATCAAAGTTGCAACAGAATAATGAAAGATCCTTGTTGTGATGAATAAGTGCTCAGAGATGCCTGAGAAAATCTTCATACCCGAAATTACCTCTTTCGCTAAAGGTCACTGCGCAATATAAATGTCCTATACAAAAAAACATGTAGTAGGATGTCATTTATACAAGGTTGTATAATATCAAAAGCTCTCCAGCGCTCTAAACAACGTCAGTTTTTAGAATGATTAATTTGTTGAGCTATTTATTACCAAAGGTTTACCCCCCCCCCCCACTAAAGCCCAAATCATAAACTAAAGTAATTATAATATTTCTTAAAGACACTGGACATTATTGGTAACTGTCAAAGACTAGCCTTCACATTTGGTGTATCTCAACATATGCATAAAATGACAAACCTGTGAAAATTTGAGAGATAACAATGAAAAAAAAAAAAACCCTTGTCACACGAAGTTGTGTGCATTTAGATGGTTAATTTCGAGACCTCAAGTTCTAAATCTGAGGTCTCGAAATCAAATTTGTGGAAAATTACTTCTTTCTTGAAAACTATGGCACTTCAGAGGGAGCCGTTTCTCACAATGGTTCATACCATCATCCTCTCCCCATTACTAGTTATCAAGTAAGGTTTTATGCTAATAATTATTTTGAGTAATTACCAATAGTGTCCACTGCCTTTAATAAGGCATGCACTTAACATTTCAAACAAATTACTCTTAGCCAAGATCATTAGCACACATTGAACTACATCTGATAATGACTCAATTGCAATGCAAATATTTCAGTACATAATTTACCCCAACAGTTATTTGTCCACCTACAATAAGTCAATAATGTCTCACTTAAAAATGGTTATATTTACCCCAATGTCTGGAATTCTGCGAAACTACTCTCTAACAATATCCAGGGTTGGTAATTCACATTCTAAGTGACTAGACAGCAGGACAAGATAGCTGGTCCCCCTGGGTTTTCACTGGTTCACATTTTAAAGTCTCCTTTCCACGTTGTCATTTGTATATAACTTGAATTGCTTTTTGTGACTTTTTACTGAAGCTTTAAAACTCTTCTATCATTAATTTTCATGTTGATGCAATTCAGTCAATGGCTGCTTAGAATAATTTGAATAAGTTCAACCTACATGTACATGTAATACACGTAGAATAATTTAAAATATGTTATATGAACAATTTGTGGTTTAAAAGTAATTAACTAGCCAAGGTATCAGCAATTTCACATTTTGCTTAGCATTTATGGAAGTGGACCACTGATAAAGGGACACATAATTTAGCACAGCAAAATCATTCTTAGAATATGGTTACTGGCTAAACTTGTGCTTTGTATTCGGGTCATTTGGGCTTAGAAGACAATTGTTAAGGCCGGTTTATAGTCGGTTGCACAATGGTCGGGCGATGGAAGTCTTGATGCGCGTTTAAAAAAAACACACAGTTTTTAGGCCTCAGCGATGATTATAAACTGCACGTCAAGATTTCCATTGCGCGATAGACTATAAACCTGCCATAAAGCAATACTTTTGCTTTTAACCTATTCTATGAAATTGGGTGCTTGTCTGTGCTGTTCCAATAATCATCTATTGTTTTATCCATATGGCTATATCATTCATTTCATTAGGCAGTCCATATATCATACAACTGACGCTTTCTAATCTATACTATTGTGCTTGTAATGGCACTTGGAAATTGTCCTTAAAAAAAATCCACAAAGACTACTAATGAAAATATTCTAGCTTTGTCCTGAGATGACAGTAATTTGATGCACTTCGGTAAATTTACTGAAAACACCAATTTTAATAAATACATCTATAATGAATGAATTCTCGCAAGAATTATCAGTTGCCATGGTAACGTCGAAGTCATGTTTGACTAGCGCCACAAAGACACTTGGCCAAAAAGCAACAGTACATGATTGCTTGACATGAAGCTCACAAAATATGTACACAAGAAAATTGCTAATGAACAATAAACGTCAGCTACTATAAACCATGGTATTAGACAGAGTGGATTCTTTGTTCTTGTATGTAGGATCAAGACACTTCATAGGCTACACAGCTGGATAGCTATTAGTACAGTTACAGCTGGATCACCACATCACTCGTTAAAGTATAGAACATTGCCTCATGGATCGGTCGAGTTGGTCTTTGAAAAGCGTTTGTAACCGTTAGTTATAAAATGCATATGGTAAGAAAGATGTTTTAAAAGTAGAATACAATGATCCACATACATTTGCCTCGAAATTGCGTGGTTTTCCTTTTACTTTGCGAACTAACATCGTCGGCCATGGGCAACCATGTTTGACGACGGGGTAAAAGGAAAACCACGCAATTTCGAGTGACACTTGTGTGGATCATTATATTCTACTTTTAAAATATCTTTCTAATCATAATGCATTTTATGACAAACGGTTACAAAGGCTTTTCAAAGACCAACTCGACCGATCCAAGGCAACGTGTTTTTTTTAAGCAACACCCTCAGCCACAGTCATAGAAATAGCCATAGCCCCAAATTCGGATACGAGCAATATTTCACACACAAATTAAAGGAAAAACCTTTGCCTTTTCAAAAGTTTGTATGAGAAGAAGGTTTCTTCCTCAACGATTTACCCAATCCCCTTGACAGGACAGCATGACATACTTATTAAACCTTTAAAACTAAAATAGAAAGTGAATACGGAAATTCTGCCGAAAGAAAATGCCTGGTAACTCATTTCAAACTCGACCATACCGTTTCAGTATCTATCACACCTGTGTGGTGACCTCACCTGTGTTGTTTTCTGGATCCAGTTTAAATGTGTTTTTTTTTATAAATATTTATAGTCAATGTTTTTCACAGTTGTGTCATGATACCCTAGCAGGGAAAGTGTGTAAGCTGTCGAAAACAAATCATAAGATACACTTCAGCTCAATGAATCTTAACAGAAAATAATGAATTTGGTCACAATTTGTTTTAAAGGCAGTTTATCAACAATGGAGAGGCCTAAAGTCTCTGATGAGTTTGTTTACCTGTGACCACCATTTTATAATCCAACTCCGCATCTCGGAACAGAGGCATAACCTGCTTCAGAAAGATCTGCTTGCCCTTGCGACGACCACTGGCTGGGTTGATCAACACCAGAAGCTTCCTAGGGGGAGGTAGACGACTTGTTGCTATATCTGGAAAAAAAAAAATAAATAAATAAATAAATGAATGGAGGCACTCATAAATTAGGAAAGTAGATTCCAAACCTGGGATTTTTTTAATTAAACAAAATTCTTTAAAACAAAAAATCTTTAACAAAAGGTAGACAAGTAACAGGTACACTTTTTATACTTTCAGGCCCAGATTTTTGTTTTTGAAAATGTTGAAAGGGCAAGGCCACTTGAAGGGAACAAAGGCCAAGAGACCAGGGGCAACGGAGGCCATGGCCTGGGTGGCCGACGTGTAATTCCAGGCCTGTACTTAAAGGCAGTGGACACTATTGGTAATTACTCAAAATCATTATTGCACGAAACCTTACTTGGTAATGAGTAATGGGGAGAGGTTGGTAGTATAAAACATTGTGAGAAACGGCTCCCTCTGAAGTGGAGTAGTTTTCGAGAAAGACGTTATTTTCCATGAATTTGATTTCGAAACCTCAGATTTAGAACTTGAGGTCTCGAAATCAAGCATCAGAAAGCACCAAACTTCGTGTGATAAGGGTGTTTTTTCTTTCATTATTAGCTCGCAAATTCGACAACCGATTGAGCTCAAATTGTTTGTTATTTTATGCATATGTTGAGATACACCAACTGTGAAGACTAGTCTTTGACAATTACCAATAGTGTCCACTGTCTGTAAACAAAAAACTTTAACAAAAGGTACACAATTATAGGTACACTTTTTATATTGTACTTCAGGCCTAGAATTTTGTTTTTGAAAATGTTGAAAGGGCAAGGCCACTTGAAGGGAACAAAGGCCAAGAGACCAGGGGCAAGGGAGGCAATGGCCTTGTAGGCCATCGTGTACATGTAATTCCAGGCCTGTACTTAAGAGTATTTGTTTCTAGTTCATATCACACCATAGTTTGTATTAATTCTTCCACTTTCCCTTTCACTTAAAAAACTAGCTGAAATATTTATTTAACCCCAAATCCATCAAGGAAGCAGGTACATTTGTTTCCTCTATGATCAGGAAATTATTGTCCATCCTCATACATAGTCTTTGAGCCTGGAGGAAGGGATTGAGGATTAGGTACATCAAAATATGATTGAGTTTTGTGTTGCAAACAGTTCACTGAGTTCCCTTAACTTGGGAGATCAAAAACAAACAAGCAAAAAATAACCCCCAAAACCCAAACATAATTCGTTACTTTGTTTATAAATACCCTGTTTAAGCAAGCACTGCATGTAGCCCATGGGATGTTCTTTGTTTTATAAGGCTCTTTAAATGAGCAGGTCCTTACAAACATTTTTAAGACATCCTGTTGACTTTGGAGCCCAACATGCGTCCATTATTGGTATTGTTATTTGACCCTAATAATAACGACTGGTAATGCCCACCATATCCACCCAGCTGGGGGTAATTTGAACACACACAAAACTAATGCAAGTTGTACATGTAGTAGTCTTAAACTTTTGACAAATTGGGTTGAACATCCCATGGAGTTATAGCTCCATGAACATCCTGATTATACACTGAGAACATGTGTCACATATGGCATTCACAGTACATGTACATATTGTACAAACATGGCATACATGGCAAAGGTAATGTCTCGATTGACACGTGTCACACTGGCACTGTACATTAAAAGTAATGGACACTTTTCATGATATTCCCTTTTCTGGTTAAACCCCAGCCGTCATGTTCATCAAACTGTTCCTAACTTAAGATTAATCTTAGGACTTAGGACGGGTTTAGTTGTATCCAACTACGTAGGACGCATTGAACCCATCTTAAGTTAGGACGGGTTACTCGTGCTAACTCCAGATAGGATTCATCCTAGCATTTCGTGAAATCAGCTACTGGTCTACGTGTACAGAACATGTAGCTATTATTGATAACTGGATGTTTCACCTGTACACAATAGACTCTTACTCTTCCCATGAAATATGTAAAATGCACATAGCGCATGCGCACTAACATTTTGGTTGGCAAAAATAAGTAAACATCACGCTGTTTTGGACGCGGCTAAGAGCTGCATTACACAGACGCATTTACGCGTCTGCTTAGTGTACAACTATATTGCGTTTGCCAACCAATAGGGTATGTACGCATGCGTGAATGTAATTAACATATTTCATGGGAAGGGTCCATTCTGTGTGCATGCAAAATGCTATGATAGTACATCAGGGCCCACTTTCATAGCGCTGCTTAACGCTAAGTAAATTTTGGTGCATACTGTAAAAGAAAAATTTGGTGCAAGCATATATTTCACAGGTTAGCAGAAAAATTGGGCGACGATTCACGTTAACCATGGATTTGCATTTTGATGTCGTTTATTTTAGTGCGGTAAGCACCGGAAAGTTAGCATGCACAAAATCGGCCACTAAGCAGTGCCATGAAATTGGGCCCTGACCTGTTAGTGTACTTCATGAAGCCAACAGAGGCAAATTGTCTCCATGCCCCTAGTAATTGCCTTGGTGCCCATATTCAACATTATCACTGCAACTAACGGACAATGTTTGTCTTGGATTGTCAGTAGTGCAAAGGTTTAGAATTAAAAAACTGAACCCACAGATCGCTGATAAATATCTGTGCAATTTCTTATTTTGTGCATTTTTTCATAATATACAATGTACGTACAACTAAATATTTATAAAGCGCCTTTACATCAAGATCAAAGCGCTGAAAAGAGCAAAACCAATGGAACTATAAACACAACAAATTACAGCTGATACAAGTGAGTTTTGAGAGATTTTTTTATCAAAGGCAAAGAGTTACAATTTCTGATGCGCAATAAACCAATGTTTCATTTATGAGAGAGATTGGCCGTTGCCAGCTTGGTGTTTATACCCCCTTGTGGCTAGTTCCTCTGACAGGAAGATCATCTAATCAAACCAAGGACCTCCATGATCAAACAAAGAAGTCCTCATTTAGAAACTCCATGGTGTGGCCATTGTGGCTGGGTAAGGCAGCCTTTCCTGTTTGCTCCATGGTTCTAGAACAGTTTACATTGCACTCTACACTATGTCACATAATTACTAACAACATTTTGTGTCCATTGCTATACACAATGTACATGTAGGAGGACATAATGTACACATCAGGCCTTGCACTCTACAATGAGTAGATCGAGTAGAGGTTCATTACTCCATTGGTTGTACATTATTTCAATGGGTGAATCATGTACAATGTTTGTAGCCGAGGGTGGACCTTTGTGTATTGTAGGATAGGGTTTTAATTGTATGTTTTTAATTAATTTTCTTTTTTTTAAGCTCCTGCTTCATGGTTTTAATAGGCAGTGGACACTAGTCGTAATTACTCAAAATATTTTTTAGCATAAAACCTTTCTTGGAAATGAGTATTGGGAGAGGTTGACAGTATTAAACATTGTGAGAAACGGCTCCCTCTGAAGTGCAAAGTTTTACAGAAAGAAGTAATTTTCCACAAATTTGATTTCGAGACCTCAGAGACCAGCATCTGAAAGCGCACAACATCGTGTGACAAGGGTGTTTTTTCTTTCATTATTATCTCGCAACTTTGATGACTGATTGAGTTCAAATTTTCACAGGTTTGTTATTTTATGCATATGTTGAGATACAACAACTGTGAAGACTAGTCTTTGACAATTACTAATACTGTCCAGTGTCTTTAAAAGATGTTCTTTGGTACAAGTTTTATTTTGGCTTTTAGAGCGTTTTATGTACATTGTGCGGCTATGGGGTTTTAAATTGTATTTTTTCTTCTGTGTTGTGTTTTGTGGGTGTTTTTTTTTTTTTTTTTTGCAATAATCTGGATTTGCTTTTGTTTTAATGATTTCTAATGTGTGATTTTAAAACAGTTTTTTAGTGCAATCTCCTTTTGTTTTTATATAATAATAAAAGGCTGGCAGGGGTCTGGTTTTACTCTCACTCAAAATCTTATCTGTCACATTTTGTACTTAATTAGTCAATTGGGAATAATCAAAGAAAAAAACACCCTTGTTGCATAAAAATTGTGTGCCTTTAGATGCGTAAAAAAAGGATTCGGCCCGAAGTATTTTAATATTTAAGTGAGAAGTTACTACTTTCTCAAAAACTATGTTTCCCGCTATGTTTTACACTATCAACAGCTCTCTATTGCTCGTTACCAAGTAAGTTTTTATGCTAACAATTATTTTGAGTAATTACAAATAGTGTTCAGTGCCTTTAAGCTTCATGCACAAATTGCACGTACCCTCCCTGCAGCTAGCATAATTGAACGTGTTTCGGTCAGACTGTTGGAAGGTTCGAGGTAAACAGACTGACGCTCCCAACGAAAGATTACAACAATAACCACTAACAACAGGTGTCCTTGAGGGTCCTAGTAGTAGGAAAATAGTCTCTGCTCCAGCAGTAAATGAAAAACACTTTCTTTTTTAATTATCCCTAAATATTGACCTAGACACCTGGGCAGTCAGGACATAGTGTGAAAGTCAAGGGCATTTACAATCATTTTTTGATATGCATGGTGTATATTTACCATGAGTGTATTGCAGCTACTCAGGTTCGGCCGAAACATCTGTTTTTGTTTTTTTAATGATATGTTTTTCTGGACGTGTAACTGCATGAATCAAAGATTAAGTCAAAACAAGGGAAAAAGGTTGCCTGCAAATTTAAAAGTAGGGCATCCAAACTGCTTACCTACATGTACAATCAACTTACTATCAGAACTAATTATGCACACATAAAATATCTAAGTCCAGGCCTGATCCTTCACGGAGGCAACAAAGCGATTGCCTCCATGCCCCCTGGTCATTGCCTTGATGCCCTTGAAATGCTGCGTAGAAATTTACAATTTCTTCATAGGGTGCCCTGTACCAAGGAGAAATTGCCTTGGTGCCTTTGCCCTTACAAAGCCTGTATTATACACGATAACAAAAGAAAACAAGGCAACACACAACAAATAGTATATTTAAAAAAAAAAGTAAAAACAGAAAATGGAAAAAGTAAAAATATCCAGGGTCGGTCGTATTTTTAGGGTAGGTCGAGTTACGCCAACATCACTTTTTTGTTTGTTATGCCTAACAGCAAAGCTGCTGTTGCTAGCTGCTGATTGCGCAATAGAGAGTTAAACAAATGACTAATAATTTGATCAATGATTACTCGGTTTAAAAATGGGAGTGCGAGGGAGGGGCTCAGGGATGCGCTAGGGCTGACTGGGAAGAGAAACTTATCATGGATATTATGGCACGCCTGTTCTTTTACAGAGGCTACGGAAAATCACATCCTGGATAAAATACAAATCATCAATGTATTTTATTATTATTTTTGTTCATGCATCAATCAGCTAACATGTATAGATTGAATTCTATGCAGTAATTAACCTAGTGAAGCCTCTTACTAAAGGCAGTGGACACTATCGGGAATTACTAAAATTAATTATTAGCGTAAAACCTTTCTTGATTACGAGTAATGGGGAGAGGTTGATAGTATAAAACATTGTGAGTAACAGCTTCCTCTGAAGTGACGTAGTTTTCGAGAAAGAAGTAATATTCCACAAATTAGAATTCGAGACCTCAGATGTAGAATTTGAGGTCTCAAAATCAAGCATCTGAAAGCACACAACTCGTGACCATAGTGCGTGCGACAAGGGTGTTTTTTCTTTCATTAATATCGCACAACTTCGACGACCGATTCAGCTCAAACTGTCACAGGTTTGTTATTTTATGCATATGTTGAGATACACCAAATGTGAAGACTAGTCTTTGACAATTACCAATAGTGTCCAGTATCTTTAAACTAAATATAGACTCTGGCAGGAAGTGTGTTACCAAAAGATTGTCCGCTTTGTACTGATAAAGAAAGGTTCCTCCATGGTTCAATGAATGGGTAAGTTGAATAACTACAAACACATACAGTACCTTTTGGATACCTACATTTGTTTGGATTCCATATAATGCTCATACATGTACAATGTATGATTAATTTGTTTGCTTAAAATCCACAAGGCATTTTAATTAAAAAGGTAATTTATATTTTACAACATAATTTTAAGAACAACAAAAGCAATACAATTTGTAATCTCAACCTGGAAGTGCAAACCCAATCTGGTATCTTTGTTACAATAATTAATTACTTAAAGGTCAACTAGTGAATTAATAAAAGGGCCGATAAACTAAGCAGACGGCTATTTTACAAGTCAGGTTCTTAAACAAATCCTGTGAATAAATGTCCAACGCAAACACAAACAAACTAATGTTCATAAATGAGCACAAACAAATGCGAACCCATAATTACTGTGGCTGTGAACCCAAGTACAAAATGTTGTGTCTTAATGTTTACATTTGCTGGAGAGGCTTAATTTGATCTCACTACAGATTTGGTCTTAAGATATCACTCTGCCTATTAAAGGGCTATGTACTTTTTGTAGGACAAAAAACACAATGTCCACAGATTTTCATTAAACTAACACAGTTTGAAGATAATGATAGTAGGAAGCTTATCTCTGAAAATATTACTTGCTGAGGTGCTGTAGTTTTTGAGAAATGAGTAAAACAATGTCCTGAAAATAACTTTCGTCTCGGTGATCATGAGACAAAAATTAGTTTAGCATGTAAAAACGTAATTTCGTGACATTGTTTTACTCATGTCTAAAAAACTATAGCACCTCTGCAAGTAATATTTTCAGGGAAGCTTTCTACTATCATTCTTCAAACAGTGTAAGTTTAATGTAAATCTGTGGACCTTTTGAAAAAGTACCCAAATCCTTTAATTGAAATGAGTTCTGAGCTCTACATGGAGGAAGTGAACTGTATTATTATGGATGGCCCACAGTTCTTTGTCTAGACCTTCATAAGGAACGTTACAGAGTTGGTATTAGAAACACTTGCAGAGTTCAATACAGGGCGGAGTTACACTGTATTGTATCATCACAGACTTAAAGGGAAGGTACACTATTGGTAATTGTCAAAGACCAGTGTTCTCACTTGGTGTATCTCAACATTTGCATAAAATAACAAACCTGTGGAAATTTGAGCTCAATTGGTCATAGGAGTTGGGAGAAAATGATGAAAGAAAAAACTCATCCTTGTTGGACGAATTTGTGTGCTTTCAGATAGGAATAAAAGACTTCTAGCTAGAAGTCTTTCACCAACTTTTGAATTTAGTGACCTTTGACATCGCTCCACAACCAAATTGATGCAGAATACAACGCATGTGCCCACCAGCAGGCAGATTCCAAAAGGGAGCAGTGTACGTGTTAATTATTATTATTATTATTATTTATTCGACCAATACAAGGTACAACAAACAAGTTACAATAGCACAAGACAGAACATTAACGGGGGAAAAAAACAATTATAAAAAAGCAAGAAGTAAGGAAAATAAATACAGAATTAAATAAAGGAATAAGTAAGGTTAAATTAAAATAACTTAAATAAATTATTTGAAAAAGAAAACAAAAGCAAAAAATAAACACAATAAGAGGGCGGCTGAGGGCGGAGCATGCAGGAGGAAAACAGAACCAAATGGGACAACGACCAGAAGGGATAAAAAACAAAGACAAATCATGCGGGTCAGGGGTAACAAAAATAAACCAAATTACTGTTGCTCGGAAGCATGCTGCCCCACGCATGACCAACAAACACAATGAACTCAGAAACAACAAAAGGGAAGGGAAACCAAACAGGGGATCGTTCACGACCTGCATGCAAACAAATTGAACATCTATTACGCTGTGTGGTTAAACTGCAGGATTGAAATTAATTTCGTTGGTTTTTTCACAATTGAGTGTTTAACCTGCGCAAACTCAATGGAAAATGCAGTGTATCGTGACAGTTCATTTGAAAGTTCATTGAACCTTTAATATCTGATGGAATTTTTTGAGGCACTCCCAATGTTTGTATTATGGTGCATGTATCAGATACCTACATGTAGAGCTTGTGTTTAAAGGTAGAGGACACGATTGGTAATTCCTCAAAATAATTAGAGCATAAAACATTACTTGGTAACGGGGAGAGGTTGATAGTATAAAACATTGCGAGAAACGGCTCGAGAAAAAAGGAATTTCCCACGAGTTTGATTTTGAGACCTCAGGTTTAGAATTTGAAGTCTCGAAATCAAGCATCTGAAAGCGCGCAACTTCATGTGACAAGGGTGTTTTTTCTTTCATTACTATCTCGCAACTTCAACGAACAATTGAGCTCAAATTTTCACATTTTTTTAATTTTGTGCATATGGTGAGATACACCAAGTAAGAAGACTGGTCTTTGATAATTACCAATAGTGTCCAGTGTCTTTAACACTTGACTGCAGGCCAAGGAAGATGATTTTAGTATCTGGCCACTGAACTTGTGACCGGACAAGTGCGACAGTCTTGAAATTCACTCTTCTCAAATCTACATAGAAACATGCATGTTAAACTATGGCTGTAGAAACATGCATGTCAAACTATTATGGCTGTCCTGCACAAGTTTTTTTCTCATTTGATTCTGGTCTTGCACAAGAGTAATCTGGGTCCAGTAAACATTTTGAGCTACAATGTACAATCCCCTCAGTCTTGTGGAATTTTATCCCAAATTGTAGCCCTGATACTCATGTACTACACATCGTAAATGTACATGCATTGAACAATTCTATCAAGGAATCAACTACATGTACATGTACAGCCTACAGAAAACATGAGGGAATAGTGGATGGGGCTAAAATTACCTCACAACATTCTGTCTACAGGGATTGACTATGTAGCATGAACATGACTTTATGGCTTTTAAAACACCTACATGTATGGCAGCCTGATGTAGGTGATGGGATGATAATGGAATTTGGCACAAAATCTGTGATGGCCCTATCGCCAAAAGTTCTGTCTCGACATACAGTCTGACCATAAGAGCAATGATGTGACTTTGTGTAAAATTCCAAGCTGGTATCATCAAAGGTAGATTTCCCCAATTATTTCCCTTTTCTATCCCACTATCCCAATGCTGGTTGCAGTCAGTCAGTGTCCTCAATGGTGATTCAAGCTGATAAGATTTAATTTAGTTGCACGACAGCTCATCTGAACACAGTACTATGCAGTGCTCATGAACAGTCTAGACTCTTCATCACACACTGTTATTATGTAAACATTGGAATGCAGCAATAGTAATTCATTTAAAACCTCTTTGGTGCTTAACATTGTGATCTACAATGTATGAAACTTGAAAGCAGTGTTTTTATCTGAATCAGGGAGATTTTGTACAAATATCAGAGATACAAGAAAAGGTTTCCATAATCAGGGAGATTTTGTTCAATCAGAACATGGAAAGATTGGTTTTATTATATTCAAGGAACTTACTGCAGAATCAGGGAGAGTTGCCAGCTCTGACATAAAAGCTCCATAGTCGTGGATTCCCCCCTCCCCACCCAAGTATGATGTGGTTTTGTTTAACTTCCATTACAAATCATACAGATCTAATTCAAAGGTCACATTTTAAATTGTATTAATAAATACCCCAGAAAGTTTCGCTACTCCTATTGGTGGAGAGCGCGTCACAGGGTTTTAAACGATTGATACTGACCAGCTGGAACTGTTCATAACCGGCTGGCTTCCGCGAGTCGGGCGCGCACATACGCCAAAATTATCATGCAGAATTCATAGCTATTAGTAACAGCGCGTAGTCTATTTCTAAGTGCGCATGCGTAATCTATTTCTAAGCGCGCGCATGTATACACAACCCACGCGCATCAAACAGATTCTTCACAAAGTTTTTGAAAAAAAATACTTCAAACCTTGAATTTTCAATTGTCAAAGTGTCTATTATTGTAGTTTTTTAACAAAAGTGCATTAAGAATGGGAACAAAAGAGTAGTGACTCGTTCTTAAACGTCCATTTAAAACTTTACAGGATCATTGTCGTGCGATAAAGACCCTCAACTTTAGCTCGGGCCTCTATCACACTGCAACGACCCTGCTGGCTCATCGCTACCCTTTAATTCCCTTATTTATCATGTTTATAATGACCAAAAATGTCTGATGACCAGGCACTTATCTTTCGATGTTGCTAATCACACCTCTTTACATTGTTCACAGAGAAAGCTTTAAATGGACTCCAAATCATGAAACCAGTGATATGGGTTCGGGAACAGACAGGGTGGTCTCAGTCTGTAACTCAAAGCTCAAAGAACGGCTGATTGTCAGTATCTGTGTTCTTATCAATCTGAACTAAAATAACTTCTCAAAATAAGTTGCAAGGTTCAATCCTACTTTTTGAAATTGCGCACTCCAACCTGCATCGGTTGCAATTTTTCAGGAATATTTTGAATGTCATAGTAAATAAATAATGTTATATTTTAACACATTCTAGGAAGCTAAATTTACAGTAACATTCGGCTAACAATACGTAATGTAATTACTTCCTGCTAAGAAGGTGAATGGTTTTCTATAAATGGCAAATACCATCCATTCAACCTGTACTGTCAAATCATGGAGATGTATCAGAATAGCTTCATGGTCAAATTGAACATTTCAATTTGCCACAAAAAGGTGGTGAGCAGGACACTTGCAGGCAATGTATGATGTATCCCCCCCCCCCCCGGCCCGCCTAAACAACAAACTTGACAATCCAGACAGGCTTGCAGAAAACCTGCATAAGAGCCTGCATAACTCAGACTGTACATCATGCTGCGTGTACGTGTACACATTAGTGCATACAATGTCCACTAATTAATGTGTACATTGTGCAGTAGGGACCTGAGTAGCCTCGGGTACAAGACTCGTTCTGTCCCTTTTTTACATTACATTAGGGCATACTAATAGTGCATGTCACTTTAAAGGCAGTGGACACTATTGGTAATTACTCAAAATAATTATTAGAATAAAACCTTTCTTGGTGACGAGTAATGGGAAGAGGTTGATGGTATAAAACATTGTGAGAAACGGCGCCCTCTGAAGTGCCATAGTTTTCGAGAAAGAAGTAATTTTCCACGAATTTGATTTTGAGACCTCAGATTTAGAACTTGAGGTCTCGAAATCAACCATCTAAACGCACATAACTTCGTGTGGCAAGGGTATTTTTTTCCCATTAATATCTCGCAACTTTTTTCTCAAATTTTCACAGGTTAGTTATTTTATGCATATGTTGAGGTACACCAACTGTGAAGGCTAGTCTTTGATAATTACCAATAGTGTCCACTGCCTCTAATGTACATTGTACAGTGCTGTAGCTTACAAACTTCACACTAGTGCATGTACACATTAATGGGCGCGTTCGTTTAGCTTCCCTGGGTCGACCCCGGTCTGCCCCGGTACGTTCGAATAGCTTTGACGGGCTCACCTGGGTCAGCCCCCAGTGCCCTGCTTGTGGAGTGGGTCACTTGGGCGAGTGTGATCGTTCGATTAGCTTTTGTCAGGGGCTCACCCGAGTGAGCACCGCGGGGTAGACCCAGGGAAGCTTATCGAACGCACCCATTGTGTACATTGTACAGTAGGGATCTGGGTAGCCCACAAGACTTGTTCTGTCCCTTGTTAAAATGTACATTGCATTAAGGTGCATACTTCTAATAGTGCATACACTTATAGGGAAGGTACACGTTTGGTAATATCTCAAAACAAATATTAACTTAAAAACTGATTTCGTATTGAACATTGGTAAAACATTGTGAGAAACGACTCCCTCTGAAGTAGCATAGATTTTGAAATAGAGGTAATTTCTCACTAAAATAATAAAAGACTTCTAGCTAGAAGTCTTTTATTCCTATCTGAAAGCACACAAATTCATCCAACAAGGATGGTTTTTTCCCCCATAATTTTCTCTCAACTCCGATGACCAATTGAGCTCAAATTTTCACAGGGTTGTTTTTTTATGCATATAATGTTGAGATGCACCTAGTGAGAACACTGGTCTTTGACAATTACCAATAGTGTACCTTCCCTTTATTGTACAAAATACGGTGCCGTAGGCTACAAAACTCACATTAATGCATACACTTAAATGTGTACATTCTTCTACACTAGACATGGGTAGCCTACAAGACAGAATGTACCTTGCATGTATACAGATTGCATTAGTGCTACACTTTAAAGGCAGTGGACACTTTTGGTAATGTCAAAGACTAGCCTAGGTGTGTCTATGCATAAAATAACAAACCTGTGAAAATGTGAGCTCAATCGGTCATCGAACTTGCGAGATAATAATGAAAGAAAAAAATACCCTTGTCACACAAAGTTGTGTGCGTTTAGATGGTTGATTTTGAGACCTCAAGTTGTAAATCTGAGGTCTAGAAATCAAATTCATGGAAAATTACTTCTTTCTCAAAAAACTATGGCACTTCAGAGGGAGCCGTTTCTCACAATGTTTTATACCATCAACCCCTTCCCATTACTCGTCACCAAGAAAGGTTTTATGCTAACAATTATTTTGAGTAATTACCAATAGTGTCCATTGCTTTAAAATGTCCAAATGTACAGTAAGGGCATGAAACAACCCAGAAGGTCTTAGTGCTACAGTAATGTTTCAGGACTTGATGACTTGATGACTCAGAGAGACATTAATACACACAATGACTAGGCTATACACACTGATAACAGACTAAATCCTTCATGAACGAATGGTTCCTACATATAACACCCCTTCCTTCACAGTTGAACCTTGGACTTTACTTTGCAGACTATTGACCCATTTCACCTGACGTCATCATCAGAAAAATCTTGAATGCGCCATACTGGTGGGCAATTTCACTGTGTGTTTTCATATATTACTCTATGCATAGAATATGCTGTGCGTTGTGCAGTGAAGTGCGCATTTTAGGCGACGCGGCGTTAAACACGTAAACCTAACTGCCCACCAACATGGTGAGCGTGGCAACAGTCGCCGCGTGTGACGCCCGCGCAAGGGGTCAATACAGGGACAAACCCACAACATTGAAAAACCATGGTGTAATTTACTTTGTTGCCAAACTTTTTCAGGAATGTTTTTTACAATGTTGCCCCTAGATTTTACATCAGATGTAGAACCATTTTTTTCCCTGTCAAACATTTCCCTCTGTAATGAGGTCACATTCAAGAAACCTGTGTCTGAAATTAAATGAAACAACAATCAGCTGATTCCGGTTGTTACATTCAAACTAAAGGGACAGCCTCGGATCGGGCGAGTTGGTCTATGAAAAGCGTTGTTTGAAACCGTTTGTTACAAAATACATTGGTTAGAATATTGAATATGGAATGGTTTATTCGTCAAGTAAATGTAGAGATGTATAGAAAGATGTTTTAAAAGTAATCATAATGACCAACACAAATATGTCTCAAAATTGCATGGTTTACCTTTCATTGTGAACTAACAAGGCACGCCATTTTGTTGAGTCATGTTTTTGACTCCAATGAAATGAAATGGCTGAGTGTGCAGTTCGCAAAGTAAAAGGAAACTTCATTTCTTCATTGTACTTATATTTAATGTGTACATTAGGGCTAAACTTCCAAGGCCACACAAAAATTTGGGCAATAAGAAATCTTGTAAAAAATGTAAACACTGCATATGGCAAAACAGTGGCTAGCAGTGACAGTGCAGAAAGTGAAGCCAACAACAATCACAGTTAAAACGGATTTTTGGCAGTTGTTCAAAACTTTCAAAACACCTCCAACTGTTTGAAATGCGGACACCAACAGGCACAGTATCTTGCAGTCATTCTTGCCTAATGTTCAAGTCAACAAACTTGCATAAATTGCACTTAGAGGCAGAGGACACTATTGGTAACTGTCAAAGACTAGCCTTCACAGTTGGTGTATCTCAACATGCATAAAATAACAAACCCGTGAAAATTTGAGCTCAATCGGTAATCGAACTTGCGAGATTATATTGAATGAAAAAAAACACCCTTGCCACACAAAGTTGTGTGCGTTTAGATGGTTGATTTCGAGACCTCAAGTTCTAAATCTGAGGTCTCGAAATCAAATTCGTGGAAAATTCCTTCTTTCTCAAAAACTATGGCACTTCAGAGGGTGCCTTTTCTCACAAGAATGTTTTACACCATCAACCTCTCCCCATTACTCGTCACCAAGAAAGGTATGCTAATAATTATTTTGAGTAACTACCAATAGTGTCCACCGCCTTTAACGTGGGAATACAGTGGTAGTGGTAGTGCATTGAGTTAAAGTCACCAACATGTTTATAGACCTTGTGAATTTTAAACGGATTTTGGGCAGGCGTTTGCTTTGAAATACTGACACCAACAGGCATGGTATGGTATCTTGCCTAATGTTCAACAAACTTGACCATGTATTGTGTGGTGAGAGCTGATTTCCAGTGCCCTCTGTTTAGAATACAATGCATGCCTCCCCATGCATAAAGTGCGGTACATGTAGGCCATTCTAAATCGGTATTGTTTGTTAAGATAAACACAAATAGACTCAAGGGATGTGCAATCGGCTGAGGTATCACATGATTACAACTGGGAATGTAATGGTTCAAAATAACTCACGTTGATACCTCATGCAAGCCATGCTTAAACAATCACAAAAGAAAAGGAGATTGCAGATTGAAAGAGGGGGGCTGGATCTATGTCTATCCAGGAACTGTATACTATAGGGTGCATTCCATTAGCTTCCCTTTGTCTACCACACGGTGCTCACTCCGGTGAGACCCTGCCAAGAGCTAAACGAACAATCACTCACTGCTCTTGAAGTCACGTCATGCACCTGGGGCCAGTCCCCCAAGTGACCCACTACACAAGCAGGGCACTGGGGGCTGACCCGGGCGAGCCCCCGGAATGACGCCAAAGCTATTCGCATGCACAAGGGGAAGACTGGGGGTCGACCCAGGGAGGCTAAACGAGCGCACCCGCTATTACAGGAGTGTTTGCAGGACGCCATTTTTTGCTCAAACGCAGCACAACCCACCCATTGGGCAGACTAGTCTGGCACCCTGTATCACCAATGCATTTTTGGGGACACAAAATGGCTTCAAAAAAATTGCAAGTTGTCACAATATATGTTTCTCTCAATTATAATAGCCTGTTGTCCCCCCCCCCCTTCCAACAAAACCATGAGACAGATTGTGAATCTTTGGTATTGTATAGTATTGTATTTTGTTTTTTAGGTGAGCCTTTCGTTGCAGGGCTCCTCTTAACACTAGCCCGGCAGACACTGTCTAGTGACAACTGCTTTGAGCTACATGTAGTAAACACAACCTCTCAACTTGCCCTATGGGCTGCCAAAAACTGTGCAACCTACTTGTTTAAAATGCTCATATTTCTTCCATTCAGATGTGAATAAAACATTTTCTAAGTGTGTTAACTTATTTGTGTTTTTGTGTATGTTTTAGTGTAACTTTATATTTGCCTACAAATTCTACTGGTTGTACAGTGACTGCCACCACCAGGCATAGAGCAGCAGAAAGATATAAATTTATGACCATACATTAAAATCAGGGCTAATAAAACTGTCTGGGGATATGTTACTTAAACCCAGAGTTTATTATTAGCCAGGTTGGCTACTTTTAAAGCCATTGGACACTTCCGGTAAACAGTATTGTCCAAAGGCCCACACTTCGTGTATCACAACTTATTATAAAATAACAAACCTGTGAAAATTTAGGCTCAATTGGTCATCGGAGTCGGGAGAAAATAACGATAAAATCCACCCTTGTTTCCGCACGTTTCGCTATGTCATGACATATGTTTAAAATAAATCCATAAATTGATATTGTTTTAATGTTAAATAGCTGATTTTGTGTTTACTGCGAAATTCCCATTTCATAGCGCTTCTCAGTTTAAAGCACCTAAAAAATGGTATGCTTATCTTCCAGGGATGTCAGACAACTTGTCCATCGGGCAACTCGACGGTTCGGACAGCTCAACCGTTCGGACCGCTCAACCGTTCGGACCGCTCAACCGTTCGGACAACTCAATTCGGATTCTGACAAATAGACTTTGAGACAACTCGACAGATGACCAAGACAAGTCGATGGTTGAACAGTCAACCTCCACACTGACATGTTCACACAAATTTCCTGTAAATCCTAACCCTAACCCTAACCCTACCCTCCCCCCTTCCCCGGCCCTGGGCATCATGCTAATGCTCCGTAACGGCCATCCGTCGATGTGTCTTTGTCCTATTACAACTCGACTTAGGACTCCTAAGTCGAGTTGTCTAACAGTTGAAAAAAAGTCAGTCGAGTTGTCCGAAGGTCGAGTTGTCCGAACAGTCGAGTTGTCTGACAGACGAGTTGTCTGAACACCTCTTCCCTTCCAGTGCTTACTCACTGTATGAAAAAGAATGACTAACATAACATTCAATACAAATCAAAGGTGAATGCCCAAAATGGCCACCAAATTTTCTTGTCAACCTGTAAATATGCAAATACTTATAAATGCATATTTTCCTGCTACATGTACAGTTAGCAGAAATTGGGCCCTGGAGGTGATCAAATTTGTATTCTACTTTTAAGAAAAGAATCGTTTAGAAGACCATGTATAAAATGAAAAGTTTATAAACAATTTGCTAATTTAATACGGTGATAATAAGCCAAAGGAAAATACATAAGGAATTGTGTATTTTATTGTCAAGCAAGCACATTAAAAATAACTCACCTTCTTCACACAACACATCCACTCCCCGCAGAATAAGTAGTACAGCCAATCTCCATTTCTGAACAATTTCCAAGTTTTGTTCGTAGGTGTCATATTTATTCACACGAAAAACAATGTCTCGTTTGGATCTGAACCCACCGCTTGCCACTGGCTTGTTGTAGGCATACGAATGCAGACACACAAATGCCGTAGTGTCATTTTTAGGCTTCTTTGTGGTCAAATTTGTAAGTGAAAGTCTAGAGTTTTGAGCTGGATATGTCCCACGGCTTCTGCCACATTCACACCCGACAACATCGGCCATGCGTACGGTACCGTTGAGCTGCTGCACCCGGCCATTGCTGCCGTTGATCGCCTTGGTTTTCTCGTACTCGAGACGGTCCGGGTAAAGTTTCACCGTAACTGCAGTGCATTTTCCTGGGTGCAAAATGAAGTCATCTTGAAGGAGAAATATCTCTTCGCCGACACAATTATTCAGTTCTTCCGATGACATGGTTCTTTTCTATGTCTTACCTGCTATCCGATACTCCCACTTTGACAGGAAAATGTTAATCTTAACCAGGTCTATAGACTTTGCTCTGTTCTTTTTCTGTGTCAACGTTTGATAGGTTCACTCTATTGCTCCATGGTTCACTGCACGTGAGTTTGGGTGGTACACAAATAATGTACTGTAGTAGTGTGTGTTTGTTCTTTGCGTCTAATCTCTCCACACGGACGTACACATTCTAGGAGTGTGTGTGTCATGGTAGTTGTGGTTGTGGTTGTTGTTGTTGACGTCACGATCTTTGGCGCTTGCACACTGTGAATGAATTATTCATGAGATGGCGCTCTCATTCTCATTGACAAAAAACATAATACTGTGTTGAGCTAGCATCCCATGTTAGTTAACCGTATAGTGAACGTTGAAACAGAGAGGGTGTGTGGATGTGTGTGTGTGATTTCATGTTCTCTTCCTCATGGAGACTGGGAACAAATCAAAAAAAGGGATAAAAAAACGTTGCTCCTCAAGGAATTTTGTTTACAAAGTCTATGGGAGGTTCTTATTTTTTCTTAGCTTTGACTAAAGAAAATAACAATAGCTGTCGCCACAGGGCTCCAGCAGTGTATCCTCTAGTGTGGTCATATCCGGGTTTCGTGGTAATAGAAAATCGAGAGCTAATTGACCCCGACCTCAAAATAGATTCAAATAAGTGACCCACTTAAAAGTACTCAACAACAACCAAACACTTCAACAACAAAAAATAAATAAAAACATGTTTTTTTTCTACCAAGAACTTTATAATAACTAAGCATTGTCATAGGCAAGCGGTCAAGGTTTTCCCCATCGGAAAAATGTATAACTATTTGGTCACAAACACATTTCTTTTTTTTACAATAAATTATATAAACAATTCTTTCAAATAGTTTTGTTGTTTGTTTGAGGACAAGTCACAAACACTAATTTTGATGCCCGTTTATGCTTAATTTTCTGCGGATAGTCTGAACTACATGGCCAAACAGATATATAGTAGGCCCAACAATGATCTGGGACAAATTTGGAAAAGTTTAAAATAAGGACTAAAATGTAACAAACTACATCCCCCCTCAACCCCCCCCCCCCCCCCCCGCCGCAACAGAGGAGGCGGGGCAAGGGCAAAATTCATACCACTTTTTTAAACAGCGCCCTCTAGATTAGAGGGCCCTTCAGTAACTCCATTTTATAATTTTGACAGTTGTGATGTTTGTGTTTTGACATGTGCTCAGCAGCAGATGAAGTGATCGTCAAACGGTTGATCAAAAAACTAACGCCACAAGAACTGGAATTAGTTGTTTTCTTCGTGTTTGAAGGCCAGCAAAAAGGTAATTTATCACGGTATTGACAATTTAGTCCTGAGTGTAGGGTATGACTGAGAATCTCAGTGAGATCATTGGTTAATTACTAATGTGAGATTTAAAAAAAGAAAAAAAAAAATGTTTGTTTGTTTGTTTGTTTAGATGATCTTCCCATCAAGGGAACTCGGCAAATTCACAAAGGGGGACGATGGGCTTGTATTGTATTTATAAAGTAGTTTGGTTTAGAACTAGTTAGTATTATTAGTTTACGTAACGTAGTACAACTTGTTCATAAAGCACTAAATATCAGTAATAATACCAAGCAGTAGGTGGGGTGGCGATTGTAATGTTATGTTCACTTTCGGTTAAAAAATTGTATAAATGTTGTAAGTTGATTTCCAGAGCAGCTCTCATCAGCTATATATATTGTCTTTGGTTGGGAACCCATCATCATAAAAGTAGAGTCTGATCATGTTTTGAAAATGTATACACTCGCTAACCTGCGCACAAGCTACATACATCATGCATGGTCTGACTCTTACTACTTCTCCATGCTACATGTATTGTAATGAAACTGATGCATTGTTTATTAACGACCCTACATATTGCACATGTATGGTCTGTAATGACGTTTGGTAAAGACTACTGAAAATTAATAGCAATAAAAACTTACTTGGTAAAAAGGACTGTAGCTTTAAATTACAGCAATTTGTAAAATGCATTTGTACAACTAAACATTTGTACAGGATTAAAACAATCAACTGGCTCGACAAACTAAATGTATACGTTTCCTTTTTAACAACTGATTTAACCAAAACTTTCAGATCTTGGTTTCTTCTCCCATCCTTCCTCTACAGTAATCCACAATGGCTCGTCGGCGTCTTGAAGCAGCAATAAGAGCAGGCCGTGCAATCGATGATAAAGAGGCTAAGACAGAGGGTGTCTTTACTAAGCTGATACCGCTGAGGGACATCGATATAACAAGTGCATTCTCAGGTGTCTATAGTCTTCAATTCTCTCATGATGGCGAGATGCTTGCTGTGGGCTGCGGAAACGGAGGAGTCTTGGTATGAGTTCAAATTCCCACCTTTCTTTTCTGAGGGATGAGTAATTTCATACTTTTATCAGAATACAGACTTTTTAAGACTTTTTAGAGTCTGCCTGCTGAACAATTTGTTTGTAATTTTCTCCAAACAATATTGGTTAGGCCCTTTGAGGTGTTTCTCTACCACTGATGATACCATTTCCAAAAGCTCAATGGAATTTATAACCCCAGAGTCCAGGGGTTGCCAAAAGATGAAAAAGCGATCATGGAAGACACTATAGAAGTACACTGTTTGGTTTAGATGTATACAGACAAATTTACCCAAAGCTAATAGTGTGTCCACATCTCGAAATGGCTTATTGCTATGTAACTCCTAGACAAAAAATGTCTAAATCTGGATCCCAGTTTTAGAAATGTTTTGTCTACAGTGACACTAATGGTTATCAAAACCAGTCTTCTCACATGGTATATCTCAACATATGCATAAAATAACAAACCTGTGAAAATTTGAGCTCATTTGGTCATCAAAGTTGCAAGATAATAATGGAAGAAAAAACACCCTTGTCGTGTTCAGGTGCTTGATTAAATCACCTCAAAATCTAATTCTGAGGTCTCGAAATCTACTTCTTTCTCAAAAACTGCGTTACTGCAGAGGGAGCCGTTTCTCACAAAGTTTTATACTATCAACAGCTCTCCACTACTCGTTACCAAGTAAGTTTTTATGCTAACAATTATTTTGAGTAATTACCAGTATTGTCTAGTGCCTTTAAACCTGTTTACCCACTAATCATTAATTACAATTCTGATCTTCCCACCATTAGTTGTACAGCACATCAACTGGTGGGATGGTGAAGACTCTACACAAGGGAGGACGGATGGAGCTCCCTGTGATGGGACTAAGTTTCCATCCCAGCCACAGGGATGAGCTGGTTGCCGTGGGTGCCGATGGGAGCGTTACTACGTGGAATGTGGACAACTGTCATAAGAAGTTGGCAAATAAAGGTTAAAATGGAAAAAGGGTTTGTGTTAGAACTGGAGGGGAGTTTAATTCATTTCTTAAACCATCTCAGCTCCCCCGGGGTACATGTATACAGCCTGTGCAACACATATGCGCTACTCGGCTAAATCAATCACAGGATCAATCTCTCCCTCACAGGTACTTATATTTTCCTGGGTGGAGAAAAGCAACACTAGTAAAGTGTCTTGCTCAGGGACACGAGTGTGAAGTTCTGTACTTTACAGAATGTGGGTTAGAATTCTGGACTGGTCAGTCATGACACAATTAATCATAATTGCTTCTCTCCACCCAGGAGTACAAATGGGTACCGGCGAGAGCTGGGGAGTAACCTGCGATGGGACTGGTGTATTATTCTCACTGGTTTTAGTGCCAGTGAAACTGGATAAACTCCCGCCTGAGTAGCCACATTGGCTTTCAACAGACTTTTTAAAAACCATGATTTCAGAGAAGAGCTTTTTTTCATTTTTTTTTTTCATCTGTGAGTACAGTAAGCTATGCAAGGGACAACCTTGACAATAGTGCTGTGCAGTTTTCGCATTGTAAACAACGGGAGACTCACTCCTAAGTATGAACCCAATTTCAGAAAGATGTTGAGCAGAAAATATTGCTTAACAAATCTATTAAGTAAGGGTGGTGTTCGGAGGTGTTTCTGAACAGAGCTGGGCCCCATTTCATGGCTCTGCTTACCGGCAAATTTTGCGCTTACGATCATGATTCCCTGGTTACTTGCAAGCGTCAAATTTCTGCGCTAGCCTTGTAAGCGTAGATTGCCTAGTAATGTGGAGTACGCACGAGCAGAAGCCAAGATTCGTTGCGAACCCATGAAATACGCTTGTCTGAAGCACAGAATTTGCTGCTTCCGTAAACGCCGATTCTGTGGTCACGGTAAGCAGAGCCATGAAAATGGGCCTTGGTTTGTTACTTTCTAATCATCGTCAAATATGATTATCTTTATTGACGCTCTTCTTCCCTTCAGAGAAAAATAATGAGATCAACGCGTTAGACTTCAGTCTGGATGGAGATGTGTACGCTACAGCTGGGAAAGATCTCTGTGTCCGAATTTACGATGCTGAAACACATGAGGTATGTACAACAGTTTTAGAGCCTCAGGAAATCAACAAGATGGCAAGGGGTTCATTCTGTAAGACATGATTCTGGCTTCTAATGGATGTTTTACTTGGGTTCCCAGATAAAAATTAGTTGGCTACCCTGCTCCCAAAAATGTCATCGAAACCCTAATGGCACAGTTCTTCACAGTCCTCATCCTCTGTCCACCAAGACCACTGGGTGAATTGTGGAGACTCAGTCAAGTTTTTCGGTATAATTGAGTCTTATAAGTAGTTTTTAATAGTCCAAGTGTAGTTGCATGGCAAAGATGTAAGCAGCAGCAGAAAATCCATGTGAATCAGCTCTATAGACACTGCGATGTTCGGCCAAGCGGTTCTCTGAGGAAGAGCATAGGGAACAAGGTGGGACACATAGAATGTCAGATATGTATGATGGTGACTGAGGAGCAAGGGATTTGAAGACTAGATTTGAAATCAATTCTGTTCAAGATGGCGTTATCTTAAACCCAGTGATGATTTGTCTCTCAAGCTTCTTCAGATGTATGAAGGCTCTAATCAGTTACTCCTTGAAGAAGATGACGTGAATGACTTCGGACATGGAAGACGAGTCTTTGCTCTGAAGTTCCATCCCGACGATAATAACATCTTTGTGACCGGAGGCTGGGATAACTGCCTCAAGGTAAAGTCTTAGGCCCTTTTCGAAACCAAGGCTTCGGCTCAAGATTCGGCTCAGACTGCGTGCTTTGCATACGTGTTTAAACGCGAAAACGGAGCCTAAAGCCAAATCCAAGCCAAAGTCGTGGATTCAAAAAGGGCCACAGTCATGTGCCCTGTCATTTTTTCCAATAAAAATTATTGGTTAGAAGCCTACAACAGCGTTCAATAGTATTTTAAAAGCATTAAAATATAAATCACTTTGAAGTAACTTAGTGATTTTTTTTAATGTAAAAAGCAGTTTTTATGCCCCAAATGCGAATTTACCACAGCACTTTTCAGTTCGTGTATTCCTAACGGGTTTATTCTTCCTGCATGGACATATTTGCTCCAGATTTCTGGTGATATAAAAAAACAAAAACCTTTTGATATGAAGACACTTTAGTTTAATTGTATACAACTAAATTTAAATAGGATTAAAACGGTTTCTAAAACCAAAGGTATACGTTGCCTTTAAAGACCAGACAGTTTGCACTTCAGCCTCGTGTTGTTTTTGAGTAGGAAAACCCCAGAGAAGTATTCCTTGTAAAGCCACCGCAATCGGGTTGTTACTGACCGAACCGGGTTCCTGGAGGTGGAAGGCAAGAAAGTGTACCACTACGCCAACCTGACCACCCAGACGCATTGCAAGCTCAGGTTAGACTCCTCCTTCGCATACAACACAACGGAAAGCGGAAAGTGACGTCCTACCATGGGCATAGATGGATTGCAAACAACAACAAACAACAGCTAATAGCGCCACATACACAACTATTTGTTTCAGAAGCAGTTACTCTTCAATTTTCTGAAAAGAAATATTGGCAGAAAATCACAGCAAGACACCTCTTAGGGGACATCAAGTCTTCACATAGTGTTTGTTTTTATGTTATCAGGTTTGGGACAAACGAACGAATCATGGAGTTCAACGAACTATCGGTGGACCACATGTGTGCGGAAATGGCATTGACATAAAGGTAAAATTGTAAAGTTTTGTAACTTCATATGATTAGTGTGGGAAATGGTGTGGTCCTGTTTTTTTTAAGGAAAAAAAATGGGTTTTGAGGTGCAAAAAAAGCACAATGCAACAAGACACCAACCAAGGAAAACAACACCAGCACACCCATAATAGAACAAACAGTGCACCCACCCACACAACCTCAATACTACAAGGCAACATGCTAGTACTCTGCAACACTCACAAAACCAATATCCAAACACAAAAGAGCTTTTTATACAACTGCACTAATTAATAACAAAAAAGTTGATACATGGCCTTCTCAAGCATCAAGGCAAGTACATGTATTTATATATATATATTTATATATTTTGTCTTAAACAAATATTTTTACTTGTAAATGTACTTTTTCGGCCTGCTTTGCCGCCAGTGCAGTTAATAAATAAACCATAATATAAGTGTTATTTAATGAAGCCGCATGTGGTCAGACTCTAAGAAAATTAAAAACTTAGTCAAAAATACCAAATTGTAATGTATTCATGAATATGCATGTCTTGTTCCAGGCTGGTAAGATCCTATCTGCATACTGGGTAGTCTATGTCAAGGGCTTCTTGGCTCGGACAGCTTCATAGAGCCACGATCCATAGCGACTGGAAGGGGAGACCATGCGTGCGAGTCGGGTGGCTAAGTCACAAGAGCCTCTTACAATTTGTTTGTGGTTTGCAAAAGATGCACAGATTTACAAATTTGCATTGTAATGTATTCATGAATATTCATGTCTTATTTCAGGCAGGGAAGATTCTAACTGCATCCTGGGTTGCAAAAGATTCACAGATTTGCAAATTCATATTGTTATGTATTCATGAATATTCATGTGTTGTTCCAGGCTGGTAAGATACTAACAGCATGCTGGGTTGCAAAAGATTCACAGATTTGCAAATTCATATTGTTATGTATTCATGAATATTCATGTGTTGTTCCAGGCTGGTAAGATACTAACTGCATCCTGGATTGCAAAAGATTCACAGATTTGCAAATTCATATTGTTAGGTATTCATGAATATTCATGTGTTGTTCCAGGCTGGTAAGATTCTAACTGCATCCTGGATTGCAAAAGATTCACAGATTTGCAAATTCATATCGTTGTGTATTCATGAATATTCATGTATTGTTCCAGGCTGGTAAGATTCTAACTGCATCCTGGGTTGCAAAAGATGCTCTTCAAGTATGGGACATGGCTACGGGTAGACTTGAGCAGTCTGTCCCCCTCTCCGGCAGTGATAAATCTGGAGAGTTCCTGTACTGTGCCCAGTTTTGTGACAGCAATGTTGTGGTTGCAGGAGGGAGTGGAATGTGCAGTGCTCAGGCAATTAACAGAACCACCAATAAGGTAGGAGACTTATACAAGTTTATGTTTTAAAATTATTTTTGATTGCAAGTCGAAAGACACACAAGGTTTGAAGGCCACTTCAAAATGTGGTCAACTATTTTTTCAGGGGGCCTTTGCCACCTACTCCTTAGGACTGCAACAAGGTTACCCCGTTACAGTGAAGTGAAGCAAGGCTGGTAGAGCAAAAAGCACTACCTCCTTAACTTTTACGAGGCAATCATGGTTTAGTGGTAATTACTCAAAATCATTATTAGCATAAAACCTTTCCTGATTACGAGTAATGGGGAGAGGTTGATCGTATAAAACATTGTGAGAAACGGCTCCCTCTGAAGTGATGTAGTATCGAGTTGGAAGTAATTTGCCACAAATTTGATTTTGAGACCTCAGATTTAGAATTTGAGGTCTCGAAATCAAGCATCTGAAAGCACACAACTTCGTGTGACCAGGGTGTTTTTTCTTTCATTAATATCTCAGAACATAGAACACCAATTGAGCATATGTTGAGATACACCAAGTGAGAAGACTGGTCTTTGTCAATTACCAATAGTGTCCATCCCAGTACCTTTAAAATGTGAAGTTATAAACCACACTAGAGAAAAACTGACTGGGTAAATTTTTACAAATTTGGGATTTTCCCTTGTGGTTCATAACATTCTAAATTTCCAGTGTACACAACCTAAGAGTGCTGATGGCCCAAGATGGGGAACTCTGGCTGAAATTTGAAAAGGGCACCAACGCCATTTTAGTAAGCAACCCTTTTGATGCAACAATAGATCAGTGCAGATGATGACCATCGCTGTCAACGATATATGGGCCTGACGTTGTAGACACAAACAATTTCAAATGTAGACACAAACAACTACACACACCATTCTCTCAATTGCATTTCTATTAAAAAGCCTGTGTCAAACTATGTCCGTTGATTGTTAAAGATGGGATTCGTTCCCCCCTGAGATTATGTGTCTCCCCCCCCCCACATGGCAAACTCTGTACAAACTTCTTCTGACAGCGCCCTCTTTTGAATCATCCTCCGATCCTTCAGCCCACATTAATTTCATGTATGGGGGAATCTCTGGCGGACAGATTTCTCTGGGACACCGGCAACTGCTGCATCAGATTTTACTTATTGAACACACAGATGGCTGATTATAATTCAAGAAATACTGCTAGGGTTTAAATGTCAGTCAAATATTTTGTGAGAATACAGTAGGTCCAAAGTTAATTATGTTTTCTTAAATGAGTACAACTAGTCAAATGCAATAGCGCCCTCTCCTGACTCTCTTGTAAATGATAGATTTTAGTATCACCATTGGTTGAAATAGCGCCCTCTTTAGGTGTAAGAACTTATTAATTCGGCAAGCACTGGGCCCAGTTTCATACAGCTGCTTCAGCAGAAAAAGCTGTTTAAAAAATCCCTGCTGAGCAATAATGAGCAGGGTACCAGTGACTCACTGAACATGTGAGATGGTATTTTGGCTGGTGACTGTTTTCTGATTAGCAGAATTTTTGATTTGCTTAGCTTATTTTCATACTTAACGCAGCTCTTGAAATTGATGGGCCCTGGTCTGTTCATGTTGTTTTGATCTAAACACATTCCAGCATCTTGGTTAAGACGTACAAACTCTTTAGGAAATGTTCTCATCGCATTTAAAAGGTAAAAAGGCCCACATTTTAAACCTATAATGATCCAGACTTTCTTGGAACCCATGCTAAACATCTGTGCTTTTAGTTTTTCAAATTGTTGGTAAAGAAGATAATAAAATTAAGCCATTAACAATAATTTAAGGATATTTTACAATTTATAATTAATCACCAATAACTCCAATTGTGAAATTGGACCACATATAATGCAGACACACAAACATGTCTAGTAGCTCAGGTTGTAGCTGCTGTTTGAATGCCTGAAAGTTAATTTTGGATATCAAGTATATTTTGTTTCCTTAAAAAAAAAAAGTTATCAATTGATGACGGAAGTTCCATAATCTCTTTTAAAGATTTGGCGTGGTTAATTAATTTTTATTTCAAATCATATCCTTTTATCTCATTGTGGTTACAATAATTATCAAACCTGACAATTTAATCTGCCACTCAAACCTACAGGTGTTGTACTCAACAAAAGATGGGTTTAAATACTTTGTGCTTTTCTTATAAGAAACAACAACATTCAGTTTTTTTTCCTGCAAGTGCGACTACGTTTGAAGTATGAGACCTACTCATTTTACATAGCACCATGTAATGGTTTACAAGGTGCTGTGGCGCAATATGCTGCCAATCAAACCAGAAACACAGGGATGGCACCATGCAATGGTTTACAAGGAACTATGGTGCAATATGCTGCCAATCAAACCAGGAACACCGGGGCGAACCCATTCTCTTTTCAATAAGTGTACTTGGTTCTTTTACAATTATGGCATAACTCACATAACCAACAGCTTTACATCCCATCAAAAGCATCATGGTTATGTGTCTTCCTTAAAGCAATCGCCAAACATCGGTAAACAGTATTGTCCAAAGGCCCACACTCCGTGTATCACAACTAATATATAAAATAACAAACCTGTGAAAATTTAGGCTCAATCGGTCATCGGAGTCGGGATAAAATAACAGGAAAACCCATCCTTGTTTCTGCACGTTTCGCTGTATCATGACATGTGTTTAAAATAAATCTGTTAAATATCGGGAATTGATAACTGTTTTAATGTTTTCTCAAAAAGTCTTTCACCATTACCTTCTGTAAACCCTGTAATTTATTTGTAAATTTGTGAACTTTAAATTTTTGTTCTGTTCAGAAAGTGTCCAATGGCTTTAAAAGACAAAGGTGCCAAGACTGGGACTTGAACCCAAACACTCTGCTGATCAGAGCTTGAGTTCGGTGCTCTTAACCGCTATGCCACAAACACACCATATGAAAGAAGGCTTATACTGACTCAAAACAAACAATTGAAAAACAGGCCATGTAAATGAAGGCAACACGTATTTGTGTGGAAGTTACAGTTGCACTATTTATTTTGATTGTTATTAATGATTAAACCGTGAACGTGTTCTCGAAGGGTAAACCCGAGCTTAGGTTTTATAAAAAATTATAAGCGATTATTTTTAATTTCCATATGGAGTAATAGAATATGACCATGATGACAGGCTGTGCACTAAATACAATACAAAGTACACACATACCAATAATAACAACAGTAATAATAAAGACTTGACATGTATCCACCCTGCTGGAAGTCAGGGCCAGTAAAACCCAAAAACAAAATGAAAGGAAACAGACACAACAACAAATATGTATCCCAAGGCAGTATGTTCTAACACAAAGCAACCAGTGAACTAGTCCATGGCAACTAATGTTCTATCAAATGGCAACCAGTGTAACAGCCCATAGCAACCTATGAACTAGCCTGTGGTGAATGAACTAACCCATAGCAACCACTTTTCTAGCCCATGGCAACCAATTTACCAGTCCATTGAAACTAATGTACTATCCCAGGGCAATCACTGTATGGGTCCATGGCAACCAGTGTACTAGCCCATGGTAACCTATAAACTAGCCTGTGGTAACCAGTGAACTACCCCATGGCAACCAATGAACAAACTCATGGCAACCAGTGTACTAGCCCATGGTAACCTATAAACTAGCATGTGGTAACCAGTGAACTACCCCATGGCAACCAATGAACAAACTCATGGCAACCAGTGTACTAGCTCATGGTAACCTATATACAAGCCTGTGGTAACCAGTGAACTATCCCATGGCAACCAATGAATAAACTCATGGCAACCAGTGTACTAGCTCATGGTAACCTACATACAAGCCTGTGGTAACCAGTGAACTATTCCATGGCAACCAATGGACAAACTCATGGCAATCATTGTACTAGCTCTTGGCAACCTATAACTTGTGCCTTGTTAGTTACAAACCTCCCAGGGCTCCTCGTGGGAGTATAAACTAGCGAGGTGCACTTTTATTAGTCATTGTTTAAGACTGTTGGGAAAAGTGCTACTATGGAGTCTATAAGTTGGGGATTATTTAGTAAAGTAGGTTGAAGCCAATGAAGCCAACGAGTGGGTGTTACAGCGAGGGGGTGTCAATAAAAGATCTCAATTTCGTTTTTCTTTGAGTAGTTGCTTTTTAAAGCCATTGGACCCTTTCGGTAAACAGTATTGTCCAAGGCCCACACTTCGTGTATCACAACTTATATATAAAATAACAAACCTGTGAAAATTTAGGCTCAATCGGTCATCGGAGTCGGGAGAAAATAACTGGAAAACCGCATGTTTTGCCGAGTCATGACATGTGTTTAAAATAAATCCGTAATTCTCAATTTCGAGAATTGATATTGTTTTACTGTTTTCTCAAAAAGTAAAGCATTTCATGGAGTAATATTTCAAGAGAAGTCATTCACCACTACCTTCTGTAAACCCTGCAAGTTATTTGTAAATCTGTGAACTTTTTTTTTTTCTGTACCGAAAGTGTCCAATGGCTTTAAGAGATTGTATATCAACCCCCCCCCCCACATTCCCTACATGTACCTCCCCTAACTATTGCTGTTTCAATTGAAAGTTTATTTCAAAAAGAAACTCTGCACACAAGTATTGTTGGCTCTGCGTGACAAACGTTTCAAAATTCTTTTTTTTTTATTACTCCAAGTCCAACAACAAATGCGATATGATACCTTGCCTTGCCAGTCTTTGTTGAATCTGTTATTTTGAACAAATATATTGAATGAAACTATGAAGGAAGTGGAGATAGACATATCAACTACATGTACTTTCACTTTTGGTTTGTGGGATTAGAGTTTTGTGATGCGATCAAGCAAAGGAGTTGTTTGTTGCCCCTGCCGTCGATTTCACCAAACTCTTCCTCACTTAGGATTAATCTTAGGACTTAGGACGGGTTCAGTTCTGTATCCAAAGGCGTTGGACACATTGAACCCTTCCTAAGTTAGGACTGGTTACTCGTCTTCACTTGAGGTCTATTTAAAATTTGTTTGTACATTTTAAAAGAGCATAATGTAGGTTTTAATGCAGTTAAAGCCTTTGGACGCTTTCGGTTAACAGTATTGTCCAAGGCCCACACTTCGTGTATCACAACTTATATATAAAATAACAAACCTGTGAAAATTTAGGCTCAATTGGTCAACGGAGTCGGGCTAAAATAACGGGAAATCACCCATTGTTTCCGGTCGTTTCGCAGTGTCATGACACGTGACAAATTTGTGTGATTTCAGATGCCTAAAAAAGGCTTAAGGCCTGAAGTCTATTATTATTTGAGAGAGAAATTACCTCTTTCTCAAAGCTACATGTATGTTACTTCAGAGGGAGCTGTTTCTCACAATGTTTTATGCTATCAACCTCTCCCCATTACTCGTTACAAAGTAGGGTTTTATGCTAACGACTATTTTGAGTAAACATCAATAATGTCTGTTGCCTTTAAACAATCATTTTCTAATCATAGCTGTCATTATACAAAAAATGAACCGCCCTATCTTCCACAGCCTGGTTCAGGTCAATGATCTAAATCTATAACAAAAAAACAAATGTATAAACAGATTACTACATCATAATGAGTGTCTGTTGTGATGGATTTAGCACATTTCTTATTATAGGAATTTCTATTTTTATCGTATTTTTTTTTCTTGTTACGGAGTATTGCGATAACCACTTGAAAGTCTTTTTTTTGTCCGTCAGGTTTTTGTTATGATCCTGATAGACATGAGTATAGGTTTACGTGACGTTACAATGAGGAGCGAAGCGCGACAATATGGGTGTTGAATAAAAACACTAAATGTCAGATAATACCAAATAATGCATTATTCCCAGACGCTAGTCTGTCAATATCATGAAATATCAGATATCTACGTTGTCGTCGCTTACACTTTGTTGGGAATAATGTGGGAGTAGCTAAGTGCTCCTAGTATTTGATGAATATCCAAAACACCTCTCTGCCGATCCACAAAAGGTTAACCCATGAAAAATACTCCCACACAATTGACTGGGAGCTCAGGCAGGGATAAACCTAGAAAATACATCTTCAAGAAAAACACAGTATCTTATTTACTTCCAGGTTGTTTGTCATCTCTCGTTTGCATAACCTCAATTTGTGACAGCATTCTTGGAACGAAAGGCAAGACTTTTTGCTCTTTGGGTTGTTGATGATATTACTTGCTCTGATCTGTCATCGCTGGCAAGAAATCTTGCAAATTGTGACACCTACACATTGTACACAAACAATATTTCTTATATTTCACTGCTTGTTTTAATGGGCTCTCTCAAGCTGTACGCACAAGTGACAGTGCAGTGGTTTTCATTCGTGAGGTGAGGGCAGGCTGTTGAAACTGAATCTGAGGTTTTTGACTCTGCCTGTCCAATTTGGACCAACTGGTGACAGGGTGCTTGTGCTATAGCATGCCTTGAATTACTTGGAGGCCACTGAGGCCGTAGCCTCTGTTGCCCTTGGTTTTGGCCTCGGTGCCCTTTCAAAAGTTTACATATAATGGAAGTGCTCTCCAATGAAATCAGCCTTATCCTCTCGAAAATTAATTTCCAGGCCTGATAAATAAATACAAGATTCTTGCCATGATCATGTACAAGCTAATGTATTACCAAGATATGACATATGAGTCATCCCCTGCTTACTTTCTTGCTTAGCAGAATTTTTTCAAGAAGTATTTTCTGCTTAGTGGAAGTGGCTTGTCCCAAAATGCCAACAAACAGCTGCTCATCCTACTTTCACTCACCTAAAAGGTCATCTCAAAGGTCATGACCTGAAGAGACATTTTCAAGTATTTCACTTGTAGTAACATAGTATCCAAAAACAAAGCAAAAATAAAATCATAGCGAAAGTTCTGTTTTATGATTACTAATATTCAGATATTTTTTCCAAAAATAAAAGAGTAAAGTAATGTATGATTTTTCAGGCTTTTCCTAATTTGGGGATTTTCTCAAAATCTCCTTGATCCTTCAAATTTTCTTGAGAGAAGTACAGCATCCTACATCCTTACAGAATAGTTTCAGCCCTTGGAATAGGTGTCATCGTGCCCCTGGTGACCCGTGAGTAAACAGCCAAAATCTGTTAAATTTCTAAGGTCTCACCTTAAAGTGGCGGTCCAGCCTTGTGATGTTATAGGTGGTGTCTTGTAAAAATATGGATTTTTGTAAATCAACAACGGGAGAAAGAAATAGTCCACATTGTGTTCAAATCTGTAGTTTATTTTCCTGATTGCACAGAGTCTGTAAAGTTGTAAACCTCTGAGAGGTTCTTGGTCTAGAGTAAGGGGAAACTTAGGCCAGCAAAAGAAGCCATTTTCAGCAATTTCCACTTTCATCCGATCTCATCCCTGATTAATGAACTACATGGTGATTACACAGAATAATTGGAATAACAATTGTGAATGATTTATTGATGTCTACTTGGATCATCATAAGAATGGGGATTAAGATTCACAGGATGCAAGATTTAAAGGCAGTGGACACTATTGGTAATTACTTAAAATAATCGTTAGTATGAACACTTACTTGGTAACGAGCAATGGACAGCTGTTGATAGTATACAACATTGTGTGAAACGGCTCTCTCTGAAGTAGCAACAGTTTTTGAGGGGAAGTAATTTCTTTTCAAAATATTACAAATCTTCAGGCTCGAACCCCTTTTTTAGGCAATTGAAAGCACACCAAATTGTGAAACAAGGCTGTTTTTTCTTCCATTATTCTCTTGCAACTTATGATCAATTGAGTCCAACTTTTCACAGGTTTGTTATTTTATGCATATGTAAAATGATGAAAGAAAAAACACCCTTGTTGGACGAATTTGTGTGCTTTCAGATAGGAATAAAAGACTTCTAGCTAGAAGTATTTTATTATTTTAGTGAGAAATTACCTCTTTCTCAAAAACTACGTTACTTCATAGGGAGTCATTTCCCACAATGTTTTATACTACCAACAGCTCTCCAATGCTCTTTACCAAGTCAGTTTTAAAGTTATTATTTGTTTTGAGTAATTACCAAACGTGTACCTTCCCTTTAAACTATTTTACAAGTCTGATCATTCAGAATCAACATAAAAGTAGGTTGGATAAATACCCTTTGAACAAAATCTCTAATCTACTAGTTTATTGGATTTTCGGCACTAATTGCAGAATGTGATTAAAAACAGTCGGTCAGTCGGTTAGATTTGTAATCACAAATCAAGAATTTCCTGTCTCATGTGACTTCCGGAGTAACCCTATACAACAAATTGTCATCAAGATCATTATGAATATTCATTTCTGTTTTGCATACGAGTAGCCAATCAGGCAGTGAATGACCTCTTTTTTTGACACCATTTTGAGTGGAGCGATTTTCTAAGAGGCCTTCAAATAAGAAGGGGGTCTCCTACAGGTCAAATGCAATACAATTAAATTTTTCTGTTTGTTTATTACGGTTTGTACAAAATAAAGAACAGTAATGTCATGTACTGTTCAAAAGGGAATAACAGAGCAGGCACGGAGGTCTTTAAAGGGCCTATAAAACCAGCGAGGCCGCATTATAAAGGACCAAGCCATCATTTTATATTTTTTAAATAAAATTCATAATTTATTAACGCAAAACCAAAGCGCTCCAGAGTCGTTCTGAACAACTGCAACAGTTGATTATTGAACTTCTAGCACACCCAGTCACTCCTGATTGTCTCAGACGTCAAATTTTTTCTGTATTTCAGAATTTTGTTCAGCGCGAATCTGGAGCACCTGTCTGAAGTGGGTGTAAGCTTTTCGGTCAACTAATAATAGCTTTTGTCATGATGGAAAGCCTAAGAATGTTATTCTGTTAACTTTCTTTTCTAGGTTCTTGGTGTTGTGGATCTTAACGGCAAGACGGTTCAAGCCTTGGACAGCACCGACGGAGGAAGATTCATCGCAGTGGCTGGCGCATCTCCAATCATTAAACTCGCTCAGTTGGCATAGCAACAACAGACTTTCCTTCTTGTAAGTAGACCACAGACATTAATCATCCTGTCGCTAACTCTGCCATGTTCCCTTTGTGCTGTAGTGATAATGAAAGCTTATTCTCATTGTACCAAGCAGGAACCAGACTAGTTGTACAGCCTTGGTTAAATTAATGTAAATGGTAAAGATGGCCGCATTTTTATTTTTACAAATTTTCAAAGGTCGCCAGACACACAAGGCCTGAAGGCCACTTTAACGTGTTGGCTACAAACCAGAGGCTGTTGCCACCTACTCCTAGGGCTGAAACAGGGTTACCCCCTTTACAGTCCATAGGGATATAGGCTTGGGTATCATCCATCAGAAACCTGTCTGGTAGAGCAGAAATCACTACCTCCCCAACTTTACGAAGCAAGCAAGTAAGCAAGCAAGCATGATGAGATGTTGAATGGTATCAAACATGCACCCAAAGCGTTTACTCTTTTCGGGATTTCCAGAGCCTTTTTTTTGTCAATGGGTATTTGTACAGCATCTGTGTAATGTTGATCCTACCTCACAATCTGTTTGTCTATGTCTGGAGTAGTGTGCATATCTGTCTATCTGTGTCCGTTAAATGGGTTAAACATACGTACACCAAGTACAGCGCTCCAACAAAGAGGAAGAAAGGAAAATGTTCCGTCTGATTGACTTTAGAACTCTCTGTTGGTGAAGCTTTCCTACTGTAACTGATACTTGTGCTTATCACAAAGAATTTTGAAGCCTGGCTCGATTTTATAAAGCATGAATTTCATCTTAAAGTTAGGGTCGTCGTTTGGGTTTTGTCAACATAATGTTGAATTACAGGCAAATTTCTTTTGAAGAAAAGTACAAAAATTCACCTACAACCTTTTTGTTAAGTGCTGTGCCTACTTGTTGAGAAAACAGGAACGGAGTTTCACAGTATTTTAACCAAAGCGTTGAATCCAGCTTTGTTTAGTGAGGTGCAGTTGGTACCATTGCATCTCTAGCTGCAGCATTTACAATCGGATACCAGGGTAATTTGAATCTCCAAAATTTGCCTTGGTGATCTTTGGAGATACTGCCTGGAAAAATATTTCATAAATTTGGGTTGAACAGAAAAAAGTTTACTAGAGCAGGGTGTGAACCAACGACCTCAAGTTTAACAGTTTAGGTGTTGAGTTACTGAATGGTTTTTGAACTATTGGGACTGCACACTAGTAAACTGACTATGCTTTACATGAGATCACATAATCAGCAGTATGGTGGTTGAGTTACCATATGGAGTTGGATTGTGTTGCACTGATGAATAGTCCATAGTAAATAACTCAAGGGAATTAGGGTCAATCAATTGTAAAACCTTATTGAGACTTTCTGTCAAATGTTGTACAGTTGACTCCATAAACTAAATCTACCAGTTAAAACGACAAGTTATAATTATTTCCAGTTAAAAATTATCCATAAATTACAAAAACACATCAAATAACTTTGCCGAGCCATCCATGAACGTGGCTTTCATGTAGAATAAGTCACATCATAAAAAGGAGCATGGTTGACATCCGAAACCAATGTACATGTGTCTTGTTAACGGATTACAATTAACGCAAAATTGGATAATTATTGAGTGAAGCATCTGATGAGGCCAGCATAAAAACACCGACCTTGCCATCTTCCATTTATAATATTTTTGTTTATAAGACCCCGTCCTTGTGTACATGCGGAGCATGTGTGTTAAATCTAGTGGAATGTGGAATGTGTAATGACGGGTGGGCTATTGAACCAACTGGAAGTGCGATATCGATTGTTGCCATGGGTAACATCTGCCCAATCAGAAGGCGCCCACCTGTTGGCTCCATTTTTTTAGTGTGGACATAATGATTTTATTGTCTGATTTTGTTGTATGGTGATAGATAAGTACTGCAGAAAGAGAAGCCTTTTTTTGGTTTTATGTTAACTTCCTGCCTCTCTACCATGTTAGTTTCTTGTGTTGGGATTGGGGGGGGGGGTGGCTGTAGGCCTGCACATAAAAACATGTACAGTAGTGTTATAATGTGGTAGACAAGTTCAGAGCCACTAGTGGTTATACCAACTAAGGCATTCTAAATTTTGTATTTCTTCATACTTTCTAGTGAAAACGAGGATGAGTGAAATTAATTACTGTAGCTCGCAAACATGGTGGAAACCTGGACCCAATTTCATAAAGGATGTAAGCACAAAAAACTTGCTCAGCGCAGAAAAGCATTGCTTAACAGAAACAGATTACCAGGCAAAAAGTTTACATTGATGTGACTTGTGCCTCACTCAGTTTTTGCTGAGCAAAGAAATTTGCAATTAGCAGTATTTTCTGAAATTGGGTCCTGTAAATTGCTATGTGAACCAGAAACACCAGGATAAGTGTCATGGGTTCTTTTACGCACACCACCAGTCCTATTATGTGGCCCATGCCAAGGACAAAGCAATTATGGTAAAGTATCTTGCTCAAGGACACAAGCATCACCTTAAGGACAGGAATTGAACCCATTCTGCTGATCAGAAACGTGAGCTTTAGTGTGGTGCTGTTAACAGCTCGGCCATGAAACACCAGAAAACCCATCAAAAGCCAATAATTGCACGTTTTATTCTGTCGGACTAAGAACCGCACAAATATTTAAAAAAATACTTAGCATTGGATCAGGGCCCAATTTCATAGCGCTGCTTAACGGTAAGCAAATTTGCGTGCTTACTCTAGCAGAAAAATTTGCTGAAGCCTTAGCGTATTTCACAGGTTAGCAGAAAAATTGGTCGGCCATATTGCGCGTTTTCCATGGATTTGTATTGTGACGTCATTTTTTTTCATGCGGTAAGCACCGGAAGGTTAACATGCCTTTTTCGTGTGCTAACAGTTAGCAGCGCTATGAAATTGGACAGAAAGCACAAAATCGGCCGCTAAGCAGCGCTATTGAAACTATTAGGCCCAGGTATATACCACTGAGAGTCCACCAATTCATGGGTTGAGCTTCCATATGGTCTTAAAGTTTTTTAGAATGAGTAAGGATCTAAAGATAGTTAGGATTGACCATCCACTTCAATGGCTCTGCTTACCGCTGAATTCTGCGCTTGATATAATCATTCTTTGCTTACAGGGCAAGCCCGGATCTGCGCTAGCTTGCTGCGTCCACGTTGTGGTCCCCAGTGAATGAGTTTTGATGCTCCTACTATAGTGCCCAGTAAATCTAATTCCTCGTCCCTGATCTTATCACTCCATCTTAGCAAAGCACAAATAATAAAATTATTTACTCAAGACTTGACTTGTTTAGTGGCCCACAAGTAGAGCCTCATCTTTGACATTGTTGTTCCAAGATTCTTCAGAGAGATATCAGTTATCTTAAAACTGTTTTTGAGCTTCGAGAAATGAAGCTTCTATTTGTGGCAGAGTTTAACAGAGTTTAACAGTCTTTGTTTCTTTAATTAGTCCATAGCTTGATAAACATAAACCCTTGTTGACGGAAATTCAAAGCTTGCAAAATCTTATCAGTAAAACACCTGTTGTACATTATCTATTCCCACAGCTATCAGTCATTTATGCTACAATTATTCAAATACAGAAAGACAAAAAATAGTTCCCCAGCAGAGTCTCTTAAATCATTAAATTTGTGATTTCGGTGTTCTACTTGCATAATTATAGTGCTGTGCGTCATATGCATTTTCTCATTGATTGTTGAAGAAGAAAAAAAACCTTAATGTTTTTCCAGCTTTGGTCCGAATAAAACATGTCACTTGAGTTTAGTTTGGTCAAATCAAAATGCAGATTCTTTGAGCTAATGAGTTGCCTCGTTAAAGTTAATTGGAGGTTGTGTGCTTTCTTGAAACTTATTTATAAGAAGCTTGCATTCTTAGGAGAGGCCTGAATATAGATTATTAAATAACTTGAAAAAATGCAAAATGAATTTTCTGGGAAAGGACAATTTTTTCTCCTGTATATTGCTCGTCTGAACTTTTTAGGAATAATTTTATCGGCAGACTAAACTTCTTGGTTATAGAAAATTTTCCTTATAAGTCTTGAACTCTCCATATAATCTAGTGAACGTTTTGTGTTTCTCTTTTGTATGTAATTTTTATTAAACTTGCGAAAAATGAAATAAATAAATAAAATAACTTATAATAATCAGTTTCTATGAAAAGTCAAATTTAATTGCCCTCTATTTTTCAAGCAAATAAACTATGGTGTTCAGTTCATGTATATGTAAAACAAACATTTGGGTGAGCGGGGCTGGGGTTTCAGTGATTTTGTTCTCTTCGTAGTTGAAAGTGCAAGGGTACCAAGGCGATTAGGTAATGACCAGGAGGCAATGGAGGCAATTACTTTGGTCGCCTCTGTGTAGTATCAAGCCTGGCTTATTACGATTGCTGCAATCAAATTAAGCAACAGTGATTAGGGGGTTTCCAAATGCAGTTTTTTCTTGTCTTGGACATTAGTTTTCTTGGGGATTGGTTCCCAAGACTAAAACCAATCTTCTCCCCCCCTCCCCCCCCCCCACTTTTGGGGAGTGGGAGGCCACAGATAATGACTCACCCTGTCTATAAGAAATCAATTGACATTTAGGGGTTTTATTGACGTACTTCAGCCACAATTTATTATAATTTAGCTGGAATAGAATTCGTAATCTGTCTGGTTGAGATGCCCCCCAGCGACAAGCATCACCAGTTTGTGGAAGGTCTCTTGAGTCGACCTAACCTCATCCTTGCCATTTCCTTTACTTCCTTTCATTAAATCTCCTTGCAAGAGCAATGATACTTTAAGACATTGTTAGAAAAGACACCCTTTAAAGTATTGTAGAAAGGCTTCCTTCTGGCTTAATGAAGCCTTTCTCAAGTTTCTAAAAAAAAAACACAATTCTAAGCAACGTTAGGTGTTTTTTGTTTGTTCATTATTTTCTTGAAACCTTAAACTTAGCCCAAATTTGCACAGGTTGGTTATTTTGATGCATATGTTGGGATGCACTAAGTGATGATACTGGTCTTTGGCAATTACCGATGTATTTATTTGTTTATGGGCCAATAGAAAAATCAGCAAAATTCTTATTGAATAGGACACAAGTGTAACGACTGGTACTCGAACCCACACTCTGTTGATCAGAAACACTAGAGTTTGAATTCGGTGCTCTTAACTGCTCGGCCATAATACTCCCAACAAATATCATTCAAATATTAGATGGATGAAAGTCCTTTGCCACAAAACATAATCACCAGTTGAAACTTTGCGTTGCCTCATAAAATAGAAGTGCCAGATTTCACAGAGTGACAAATGCACTCAATATTTTGATGTACATAAACCATTACAGCAAGATAAACAGACATAAAGTCAATAGAAGAAAAAGTTACAACATTACGTTTTACGGGTAAATAGACAATATTGGAATATACGTTCTTAAGTAGGAAAAAAAGGAATAAAATACTGGAAAACAGATAAAGGCAACAGAACGTCTCCAAAAGCAATTATTTTACAAATTAACAAAGTTACATTCAGAGACCAGATAAAATAAGCATCGCCCACTGGTCCTGCCAGCCTTTACCATTTTGCTTTATATGCACTGATGTGTGCTAGCACTGTATACTCAGTACTTTCTCAAGTTCTGTGAAAAAAATTACTCGGGTGGGATTCGAACCCACAACCTTTGCAATTCTAGAGCAGTGTCTTACCAACTAGACCACCAAGAGTGCCAGATAGCTATAGGCGGTTGGAATCCTATATTTTAGCATCGGGTACAGCAACTATTTGATAGATGTTAAATTTGCATATCATTATAATGTCATAAATTTGTCCTAGTTATACTGGAAAACAGATAAAGGCAACAGAAAATTGCATAACAAGTGTTTGACAATTACATCCAGTGACCCCAGATAAAATAAGCAACGCCCACTGGTCCTGCCAGCTTTTGACATTATTAAGCATATCATAAATTTGTCCTAGTTTTAGGGGAACCCCTCGATAGAGCTGAGCGTCAGGTGGTGCGGGTCGAGGCATCTGATACAAAAAACCAAACAGTGACTCATCGCTGCCCTCCTGTATTATTATTTTTTTTTGATGACACATTTTGGAGTGGTGCCATGGAAATTGAACTGGTCACTAAAAAATGCAACAGCCCAGAGGCAAGTCAGAGATGTTGTATCCAGTCTCTAAGATATTTTACCATCTTGAATTTGTACGTCAGATGACGGCATTCAGACGGGGCCTCTTGTCTTGAGATTTCTGCGGTCTTGAGATTTTCTGGTCGTCTCGTCCATGAGTTAGTCACCAGTATCGGATTGACGTATGTTTTGTGTGCCGATTTGGATCTTTCCTGTAGTCCATAAGTCCATTTATCGTCTGACGAGCTCTGCTCTGATCTGTAGGTCTCTTTGGGGGATGCAGAGACCATTTTGTCATCTGATAGACTTTGGTCTGTAGTACAAAGGTTTATCTGGATGGTGTAGACCTGGAGACCATTTATTGTTTGAGTATTCTGCGCTGAAATTTATAGGTTGATCACGAATGGTGTTGATTTAATGGAGGGACTGTGCTTTGAGGATTTCATATTTTCCTCTGAATATTGTTTTGGCACAAAAGCATCAAATGACAAGATTAATTCAAATAGGTGCCATTGAGGTCTAATGGGGGGGGGGGTGGTTAAGGTGTGCATTGCCCAAGTGTGAGTGGGTGACTGCATGCAAAGTGGTCCCTCTGTGATGAATGAAGAAATGCATGACCTATTTCTGCCATTAAAATGTTGGTCAATATGTTTAATAGAGATTGGCCTACATCCCAGACTTTGCCTTTTGCCAGACTTTGTTTTGTCAGCATAGGGCCGAGATGTCAACTCTCTCCTGATTCTGCAAAAGCTCCCTGAAAATAAACCAATCCTTCCGTGTTCGGAAGAACAAATTTGACATTCTCTCAGCTAATGGAAAGATTTTCCCTATTACGTTGAATGTAATTCTAAACATTATCCGTGATTGGTGTACACAATCTCCCTGACTGCAAGATGCAAATGTTGGCAGCTCTGATATAGGGTGGAAAAACATCACACTTAACGGTCTGAGTTGTTTAACCAAATTTGACAACTTTAAAAGCCCTCACCACCCTTGATCTAGCTTTCCTCCATCTATGCATGTCACTATTAGATGTTGAGAGCTAGATAATCTCATGAGACTGCTTGAATCTTTCCCACCTCCTTAGTATTTATCCTCATCCGTTCCTAGAATCCATCAAGCCGTAAGAGAGGAACACCTAATACTTAATTTACCTGACTGAACACTGTTTACTCTGATTGATTCGACTCTTAAGAATCAACCATGCATGACGTCACATTTGACGTCACATTTGACGCATGTGGAGATGGACTAAGGGTTGCACTGTCGACGAGGCATGTTCAGCAAATATCGATGAAATTGAATCTCTGTATTCCTAAGTAACATTGTCCTACTCTTGTTATTGAAATAGCACAATGAAGATGAGGAATGCAGTGAGCGCTAATTCAGGAAACGTGGATTGCGACACTGTTGGCTAAAAAGTTTCTGGAAAGAACTTCTCTCAATCGACTATTCTGGATAAATTTGTGACTTTTTTCTTTGTCCTTTCTGTCAGGATCTTGAGATGAATTTTCTATCAGGGAACGTTGATGAAGAACATCTTGAAGATGCAACCATCTTCATGAAGTTTTTAGTTTGATCCAGATGGAGACTGAAGACTTCATCTACAAGTTAAAGAGTTTCCAAATCCTCTGAAGAAATGGAAATAAAGTTCTCCAATAATGAATCGCTCATTCCAATCTAATCATTTCAACATTCCGTCCAAAACTGCTTTTAAAATCCATCCAAAATTGCTTTCAAAATCCGTCCAAAGAGGGTTTACAAAATCTGCCCAAAATGGACAAATGTTTATGAAGAAATATGTATATAGGTTTTTGAGAAGTTTTTGTATAATTTTGTTAATATTTTCAATGTACATTGCTTTAAGAATGTACTCTTTATTGTTTTAATGTTAACTACAGGTTAGGATTTGTAACTGATGCTAAGATTTTCAAATATGATGAATGTTAAGACAGAAAAATCTTTAAGAAGAAGTTAAGCATAATCCGGTCCACAAAAACACAAAATATTGAAGTTTTCAGTCCAAGTTAGTATTTCAACCCTCTCCCCTCTTTTAAAAAAAAAACCTGTCAGACAAACCACTGATCGTCAATACGATAATGTCTTTACTTTTGAATAATAACATTTTGATTGATTAATTGCTTTAGATTTGGAGACATCACTGGAAGGTCCAAAAGGAAAACAACATGAGATAAGAAAGTAAACTATGGAAAGTACTTGTTCAAATATTAACCAGTTGTTATTTATTCATGTGTTTGATGTTTTTTTTTTTTTTATTTTTTTTTTTTTTTTTTTTTTTTTTTATTTAGAGGTGGGTTTACCCTGAGTCATACATTTAAAGAGTTGCGACATTGAGGGACAAGTTTTCTTTGGTCATGCTGTTGTTGCTGGGTGCCTTGATCAGTCCAAATGCAGCACAACCCAATGGGCAGTTAAGTCTGTATTCACCAATGCGTTTTTGTGGGGACAAAAACTGTCTTCTAATTGCAAATTGTTACAATTTGCTCAACATATGGCTTTGTGTTTACCCAAACATTTGTGTGAGATAACTATGAGCAAGTTCGAGTGTGCACAATGGTTAACTAAAGGTTGACCATTTTGACTCAAACCCAGGCTGGTCGATCATTGGTTGACTACTGTGGTCGACCATTATGAACCAGCCTCGAGCCCGTGGTTTCCTCACTGGTCCCAGTAGCATGTTCCATTCTAACATGTGTAAAGCGCAGTGGGGAACCAGTGACACTATAGCGAAAAGGCGGAAGGTTGACTTGACTTCCAAATTAATCGTTTGAGTGAGTGCGTCACTGCGCATGTACATTGCTGGTCAGTAGTCAACCACGGGTCGACTAAATGTGCCCACTCGAACTTGCTCCATACTTTATACTCGTTGCATGTGAGTACTGCAGACAAAACAAATCAACAGGGCACAATTTCATAAAGCCTGTAAGCACAAAAAACTAAATTTCCATGTGATATTCAGGATAAGCAAACAACAGCTGTCTGCCAGTAACATGCAATATGCAACAAATTACAATTTGGTTGGTAATCTTGTTTTTATCAAGAAAGAAATTTCATGCTAAGCAATTGTTTGTGCTTACAGACTTTATGAAATGGGGGCCATGGCTACTTGGGGGACACTGTCACTCTGGAGAAGATGTTGAACCCCTACACCACTGAACATGACTGGTGTTAAGAGGCCCGTAACAATCAGTTACCAAACTTGAATCGAATGAGCTCATAATGATCCATCAGCCCGGGGCCCAATTCCATAGAGCTGCTTAAGCAGACAAAATTTGCTTAGCAGAAATGAGCAGAACACCGGTCACAAATTGAACATAACTGTACATAAGACATGGTATTGTGGCTGGTAACTTTATTATAGTAAGCATAATTTGTTTGTGCTTAGTGACTTTTGTGCTTAAGCAGCTCTATGAAATTGGTCACAGGAGTTCTACTCCTTTGGTGGTAGGTAATTTTTCTGAAGCATCAGCCTGGGACGTTGGTGTGGGTCCAACTTCCTCTGACAGTAAAATTAGCTGCATCCTTCACAACATTTAAGACAAACTTAAAATCTCACCTGTTCAAACAGTTAAACTCACACAATTAGTTCTAATTTGTTTTGCCTCTTCAAGCGCCCTGAGCAAGCTTTTTTAATTATTTTTTAAACAAGATACTGGTACTAAACTAATTATTATTGAATAATACTTGATTAACATATTTAAAAACAATTAACGCTTTGAGCTCAATCGGTCGTCATAGTTGCGAGATAACAATGAAAGTAAAAACACCCTTGTCACACGAAGTTGTGTGCGTTTAGATGGTTGATTTCGATACCTCAAATTCTTAATCTGAGATCTCAAAATCAAATTCGTGGAAAATAACTTCTTTCTCGAAAACTACCTCACTTCAGAGGGAGCCGTTTCTCACAATGTTTTATACCATCAACCTCTCCCCATTACAAGTCACCAAGTAAGGTTTTATGCTAATAATTATTTTGTGTAATTACCAATAGTGTCCACTGCCTTTAAAGTCGTATTCAATTTGAAGACTAGCAGTATTTTGTTAAAAAAAAATTGTTGACATGTAAAAATAAAAACACTTTTAACATATTCCGGTTTCCCAGGGTTAAGTCTGTAACGACTATAATAAATTTGCATTAACTGACCCTCATTTTATTTGTGAATTTGAGACATATTGGCACTTCCCTTCCGCCTACCAGTACATTTTGCTAATCTATTTGAAAAGGGAAAGTGGTTATTTATATTTGTGCACTCAAACCATTACTGTTGTAGACAGGCAAGGATACTTCTTTGTTTTTTTTTATCAGCAGAGAGCGGGAGAAAATAACTTTACAGAATTTAAAGAAATATTTTCTAAGGCTGTGAGAACTCTTAAAATGTCGGCTAGCTCTTGGAAAATTACTTCTTTCTCGAAAACTACGTCACCTCAGAGGGAGCCGTTTCTCACAATGTTTTATACTATAAACCTCTCCCCATTACTCATTACCAAGTGAGGTTTTATGCTGATAATTATTTTGAGTAATTACCAATAGAGTCCACTGCCTTTAAAGGAACACGTTGCCTTGGATCGGTCGAGTCGGTCTTTGAAAAGTGTTTGTAACCGTTTGTTATAAAATGCATATGGGTAGAAAGATGTTGTAAAAGTAGAATTCAATGATCCACACAAACATGCCTCGAAATTGCACGGTTTTCATTTTACCTCGTCGACAAACACGGTCGGCCACTATGGGAGTCAAATTACATAAATGGCCGACCGTGATAGTTCGCAAAGTAAAAGGAAAACCGTGCAATTTCGAGGCAACTTTGTGTGGATCATTATATTCTACTTTTAAAACATCTTTCTAACCATATGCATTTCATAACAAACGATTACAAACTCTTTTTTATAGACCAACTCGTCCGATCCAAGGCAACGTGTTCCTTTAATACATGGTTGAAAAGTTGTTTCGTATTTTCACACAATGAAAAGCTTGTCTGTGCAAGACTGCACTTTCACTTTGTGAAAATAGTAATGACAGTTTCGTATTAACATCTGTATAAACATTTACATTTGTATGAACATTTATTAAAGTTTTCAGTGCAAGTTATGTCTGGCAATATAGTGGCAATAATATCTGAGGGTTGTTTGTTACAGTGTATGCGTTTATCAAGTTTTTAATTACTGATAAAACAAAACTCAAAATTTATTAAGGCTGGATGAAATGAAAGTCCAAACTATTTCATGGTCAAGCCAGGGTTGGATTCCATGCTTAGATTGAATTTCAGGCTATCAATAATTAGTGGCTGTGTTGTTATATTGTTCTCTCTACACGACACTATGTGAGTAAAGTTTAGACCATGCTTGCTTTCGATACATTGGTGGCTTTTAAAGGCACAATACACTATTGGTAATTACTCAAAATAATTGTTAGCATAAAAACTTACTTTGTAACGAGCAATGGAGAGCTGTTGGTATAGTATTGAACATGTGTGAAACTGTCAAACGGCTCCTTCTGAAGCGACGTAGTTTTTGGTCATTTATAGGCATCTGAAAGCACATCAATTTGTCTTTCGTTGGTCTCTTGCAACTTCGATGACCAAATTGGGTCCAAAATTTCACAGAATGAATTGGGATACACCAACTGAGAATACTGGTCTTTGACATTTAACCATTTGTTTTCTTCCCGATCCCTAGCAATGGAGTAACTAGGCCTAACTACAGATACAACAAAATTTATGAAGGCTGGATGAAAAGGTAAAGCCAGGGTTGGATTCCATGCTATGATTGGGTTTCAGACTATCAATGATTAGTGGCTATTTTGTCATTGTTGTTTTCTCTACACGACAATATGGGAGTACAAAATAGACCTTGCTTTCCACACATTGGTGCGTTTTAAATACACATTATCAAAATAATTGTTAGCATATACAAAAACTTAGTTGGTAGTGAGCAATGGGGAGCTGTTGATAGTATAACACATTGCGAAAAACGGCTCCCTCTAAAGTATAGTTTTTGAAAAAAGAGGTAATTAGTTTTTGTCACATACTAAATAATAAAATACTTATGATTGGGTTTCAGGCTATCAATGATTAGTGGCTATTTTGTCATTCACATAAATTTTCTCTGAGTTCACATAAATTTGCGCAACAAGCGTATATTTTTTTGTTTCATTGGTCTCTTGCAACTTCGATGACCAATTGAGTCAAATTTTCACAGAATTGTTATTTTATACATATGAATTGGGATACACCTAGTGAGCAGACTGGTCATTGACAATATTACCAAAGGTGCCCAGTGCCTTTAATCATTTATTTTTTTCCCCTGGCAATGGAGTAACTAGACCTATCATCACATCGTCTTATTAGCCAAGTCTATTTTAAGACCGAATGGACTCCGGTGACTGCCTTCTTGGACTCATAGGTTAATGGAAGAAACAGCATTGTCTCTTAATCCAGAAAAATCAAAACAACATGGCTGCACGGCCTGTAAATGTTGTTTAAAGGCACTGGGGTCGATTTCACAAAGAGTTAGGACTAGTCCTAGGAGATATACAAATTGCATGGATAGTCCGAAGTTAGGACGAGTAACCGGTCCTAACTCGAGATAAGACTAGTCCGACCTTACTCTTTGTGAAATCCACCCCTGGACATCTTTGGTAATTGTCAAAGACCAGGGGTCGATTTCACAAAGAGTAAAGACTAGTCCTAACTTAGGACTAGTCCTAGGAGATATACACATTGCATGGAAAGTCCTAAGTTAGGACGAGTAACTGGTCCTAACTCGAGATAAGACTAGTCCTAACTCTTTGTGAAATCCACCCCTGGACATCTTTGGTAATTGTCAAAGACCAGTATTGTAACCCCAACATAACAAATCTGTGAAAATTTCGTTCCAATTGGTCATCGAAGTTGCAAGAAAATAATCAGAAAGCCCTTGTTGCACAATTTGTGTGCTTTCAGATGCCTACAAAGAATACTTAAAGACTTCAGGCCTAAAGCTTTTCAATATTTGAGTAAGAAGTTACCTTTTTCTCAAAAACTACGTTACTTTAGAAAAATGAAGGGCCGTTTCTCCCAATGTTGTACTACTATCAAAGAAGCTCCCTATTGTTCGTTACCAAGTAAGTTTGATTCTAACAACCATTTTGAGTAATAACCAAACGTGTCCAGTTAGTTTACAAATATTATTTTAGTGTTATTAGATACGTGCTTGTCTTACTGTTTTTAGCATTGATTAACACCATATGGGGGAGATGATGTGATATGTTATACATGTTGTACAAAGGCTATCATATGGCGTGGCGTGGACAAATTTGCAATTATATCTTTAACATCTCTTGATATCATTATTTTTAACTATTTTGAAACCACCTTGTGTCATTTTTCTCCTTTGCTTTATTTTGTACCCGAACGTTTAAAATGAAGGAACATATTGTATTTTGTCGTCAGCATTTTGTATTGTCATTGTGTAACTGTCTTGCGCTTGTTTCTTCTTCGATGCATATTTGTTTGTTTGGTTGTTTGTCTGTGTGTTTTCTTGTCTGTATAAAGGCTGTTGTCTACAAGCCACGGCTTATCTAACAGCCTCATGCTCTCGCTCCTGTCTTGTACATAGTTAATTCCTAGTTATTAATTTATTATTTGCTTTTAGATTATATTGTTTTTTTTTATATAATTTAATACACTTTAGATTTGTTACATTTCTATGTACTGTTTAATTCTCACAATTGTTTTTTTTTTTCCAACAAGAGTACGGAATAAACGTTTATTGAATTGAATTGAATTGAATGTCTGGAAGATACTTCTAGTACGGTTCTGATCCGTGATTTTAGATTTGCAGTAAAACACAAAATGGCACATTGTTGTTTTTTAAAACTATGTGGTTGTAAGACGCTGCTCTAGAATTGCAAAGGTTGTGGATTCGAATCCCACCCAAGTAATATGCCTGTGATTTTATTTCACATAGCTCAGCAAAGTACACTGCCAAAAATGATTCTTCCCGTGACAACATCAACACCAACATGGTGTTGTCTATCCCCATTAAGGGCCTACTATATCGTGAAATTAACACCGTGTCGGTGCTGTCACATATTATAAGAGAATCAATTTAACACCCCAGTTTTTGCAGAGTACTGAGTATACAGTGCTAGCACAAATCGATGTAAGGGTAAAATCAAAATTAATATTCTTTATCCCCATGCAAATTTCCGTATGTTAATAACTAATGTGATTGTACAGTTTACAACATTTAGATTTTCCACTTGACACTTAACATTTCATTCCTATCCTAGACCCAACAATTTACTACAATGCACAGCCCACACAGCAAGCAAATAAACCAAAAACATGACACTTTTACCTCTCAAATCTCGGACAAAACAAAAATGATGACGAAGAGTTTTATACTTAAAGTTTATAAGCACAACGACCGTGTTTTTTTGGTGACATGGGATATCCGTTGGTTAAAACAAATGTCAGAATAAATTTCTTTAGATAAGCAAAATGTTTAGATAAATTTCTCCCCCGCCATTGTTTAAAATTTCATGAGCAACTTGCCAGCTGTAGTGTGTTCTGTCGCTCTGTCGATAATCGTTATTTGCATGAAATAAAAACAATATTTTTTTGCCATAATCGGATACGTCACTTCTGGTATCGACAAAAACAGCTGTTACGGCATTGTGTGGTTTTCACGCTGAGCTGTGATGGGGATTCCCTTGTGCCGGTGACGTCACCATATGGTAATTAGAAATTAATTATTCATAATGTTTAACGACGGCGTGTGGGCAGGCTTACGTGTATTGCATGCTGTTTTATCGGTGGCCCTTTTCGAAACTACGGCTCCATGATTCGGCTAAGGGTTTCAGACAGACGAGAGAACAGAGCCTGAAGCCGAATCCAAAGCCGAAGCCGTGGATTCGAAAAGAGCCTAGGTCCATTATGCTAAAAGCCAATGGTGTTTGAAGTTCTATTAGTTGTTCATATTATTTTTTATAGAATCCAGCATTTTAGTGAACCGACTAGGAAAGTGTCTATACATGTATCTCTCGTGTGGTAAACAAAATTCAAGTTAACCTCAGTGAGACTCGAACCAGTCACCCATTCGATAAGCTGGGAAGTGCTGTTGAGAAAATTGTCTTCTTCTTCGAGAAGGGATTTTTTTCTTAACACCATACGGCCGAACAATATTCTATAAGTGGGTTCATGGAGGAAGATGGTGGGACATAGCTTAATGGGTAACTTTGGGGATGGAGCGGTTGGGGCTTTTGGGAAAAAGCCCCAGCCGCCATCCATGCTATACCGGGTATCTCCCCCCCCCCCTCCCTGTCTGTTGCTAAATCTAGCTAGTAACAGTCAGGGGATCGATCAAAACAGACGTGGAAATATAATATAAAAATAAACCTCATGGGGAACGAGCTTGAGGTAAAGTACTGAGTTTTCTATTTCCAGAGGAAATAAAACGAATATAGTTTCTGGTAAGAAACAGAAACCCATCAGCCGCTGAAAAATATGCGACCTTTTAGCTTTGGGCAAAAATGAGTCATCTGTGATTGCTAGACACCTTCTGCATAGAGTGCTTAAAGAGACACTGGACACATTTGTTAATTGTCAAAGACCAGTATTCTCACTTGGTGTATCTCAAATAATGTGAATTTGGACTCAATTGGTCAACGAAGTTGCAAGAGAATAATGAAAGAAAAACCTTCTCGTTGCATCGCATTGTTGTTTATCATGGTTCAAAAACAAGCAGACTGAAGGGAACATGTTGTTCAACTTTACCAACTATATTTAGTCCATTCCCTTGAAAATAATATTTCATCAACATGAGCACGATAATGAAATTGAAAGCTTCTGCGCCTACTCAAAGATTTCTAAAATTTACATTACGGGATCTTCCATTTTAAAGCAAATGATCACATCAACCAAGTCCATGCCAAGGGGGAAATTAGCTGGTTTTGTTTTTCTAAGCGGTTATTGCCCTTCGTTAAAATAAGGTGAAAGTGTTCACTAATGACCTACAGCTAGGGCAGTTGCTTAAACTAATGCTCGTTCCGTGTCAGCAATAAAAAACAATCGAACGATGATAATCTTTTATTTGTGAACAACAACGTCGTTAAATGTAGTAACTATACTTGCCCTCCTCGCTACAATCAAAAATATAACAGTACATTTTTTTCCCCGTTCATGGGGGATGACAATTTGTTTAAAACCTTTGGTAAAGACCAGTAACCTCTTTTGGTGTATCCCAATATGCATAAAATAAGAAATTAGTGAACATTTCGTTACTCAATATTGGTCATCGAAGTTGCAAGAGAATAATGCAAGAACTAACCCACCTTGTTGCGCAAATTTAATTTGTGTGCTTTCAAATGCCTAATAAAAGGCTTCAGGCTTGAAGTATCATTAGTAAGAGTGATTCATGATTTTTTTTCTTTACGTTACTTCAGAGTGAGCCAATTCTTACAATGTTGTATAGCTCTGCATTTCTCGTAATACCAAGTCGGTTGCTATTCTAACAATAACTCTGAGCAATGACCAATATTGTGTCTAGTGCCTTTAAGTGCATTTATTATAATTTCCCCAACTTGCTACAAACATAACAAAGTATATTATTATCTCCCTTTCGCAAGGATGGCAATTTGTTAAATGATTGCCCTCCAGGGCAGTAGTTCACACTACTGCCCGCCAATTAATACATGAACACACGAGTAGCCTTGCAGATGAGTCTGGTTCGTCCTCCCCTGCCTGCCGGTCCATTAGCCCCCAAAGGATGTGAGCAGGTGACAGGCACTTGTTGTAGTTCCATCCTGTCTAGACTGTTACTCACCCCATAATGACATTACGATCATGTTAAGTATCTAGCTGGGGTTTACCACTATTGATATCATCAGAGGGCAATGAAACAAGGGCACAGCAGCTGTTTAGAATGCACTGCTAAGCGTTATAAAGCCTCTGTAACCAGGCGTTTTCTGCTTAGCCTATTGGAAGCGATACTCAGGGCCCAATTTCATAAAGCCTGTCATCAGCACAAACTGATTACCAGCCAAAATTACATAAGGTGCACATTGTTGTAACGGTGGTGCCCCACTCATTGTTCACAAATTTATTTGTCAAGCATTATTTTCTGCTTAAAGACCCTGGACACTATTGGTAATTATTGTCAAAGACCAGTCTTCTCACTTGGTGTATCTCAACATATGCATACAATAACAAACCTGTGAAAATTCGAGCTCAATTGGTCGTCGAAGTTTCGAGATAATAATGAAAGAAAGAAAAAACACCCTTGTCATACGTAACTGTGTGCTTTTTGATGCTTGATTTTGAGACCTCAAATTCTAAATCTGAGGTCTCGAAATCAAATTTGTGGAAAATTACTACTTTCTCGAAAAACTACGTTACTTCAGAAGGAGCTGTTTCTCACAATGTTTCATACTATCAACCCTGTCCCCATACTCGTTACCAAGTAATATGGTTTTATGCTAATAAATATTTTGAGTAATTACCAATAGTGTCCACTGCCTTTAACAGCTTCATGAAATTTGGCCAAGGGCCCAATACCACAAAATGTCATGCCCCTCCTAACCAAATCACTGACCCCTGTTAATTGACAACCCCTTTAGGATGTGTGGCGTGGTCCAGCGTAGGATATCATGGCTAATGAATTGACCAGTGTGCGAGATGGGTAAGACAATGAGAATCATGTCAACATGTGGTGACAGAGGCCATTACTGCATGGTTTTAAAGACACTGGCCACTATTTGTTATTACTCTAAATAATTGTTAGCATAAAAACTTACTCGGTAACAAGCAATGGAGAGCTGTTGATAGTTCAGCAGCAAGAGTGTTTTTTTTTCATTATTGTCTGCCAAAATTTTCACAGACTTGTTATTTGACGCATAACATGGTGGGATACACCAAATGAGAATACTGGTCTTTGACAATTACTAAAGGTGTCCGTCGACTTCACAAAATTCTTCCTAATTTAAGACTAATCTTAAGACTTAGGACGAGTCCCAACACTGCACTGTAGCATGCAGACCTTTAGATTAATCCTAAGTTAGGACGAGTTACTCGTCCTAACTCCAGATAAGACGAGTCCTAACTCTTTGTGAAATCGACGGCAGCTGTGTCTTTAAACAAAGTAAGCGCCGGTGCAATGGGAGGGGGCACAGTCGCTCTTGAGCGGTGAACACAATAGATTGTTTTTGCCAAAGGCTCACGGCCCCGGAAGACGTCTTTGAGCGCATAACATTTCCTGACCTTCCTCCTGGAAGACCTTTGTGGTTTCTTTGCCAAGCTTCGAAAAAGCATAAACAATCAGTGACACTTCTCGTGTCATTATTGTCAAGTCCTTGCCTGATGTATTGTATGGATTTATCCACGAAATGGATGCAACCGTCAGATGTAGCACCTCGGTTTTGTTTGTTTTAGCAGTCACACAAAAAAATATCAATTTAGGAAAGAGCGCCTCCAATCATTATTTTCCTTTGAGTTATTGTAGAGCTTGAAGAAGTTCGAGGCAAATTCCATAGCACCATGTAATGGTTTACAAGGTGATGTGGTGCAATATGCAGCCAATCAAACCAGGAACACCGGGCTTCTTTTTTTGATAAGTGCAGTGGGTTCTTTAACGTGTTATACACAACAGACGGAACCAAGAGCTTCACGTCACACCCGAAGGACGAGACACCGTGTCACGACCGGGACTCAAACCCACCCTCTGCTGAACAGAGACACCAGAGCTCGAGTCCGGTGCTCTTATCCGCTCAGCCTCGACACACCAAGATTATCTTGCTTAAAGTGACAAAGAATGTGCCATTGACCTGTAGCCTAATGTTGATGTAAAATTGTATTTGTTTTACCTTTCAGTTGATTTATTTTTACCACAATCAGTGTTTGACCCGCATACTTGAGGGAAAACATGAACATTATGAAGAATATATGGTAATTATAAAGCTCGACATTATAAAAGGACCGCACAAGGTATCCAGGGGCCATCAGTGAGTCTTCAAAATGTCTTTCCGAACGTCAATTCTTAAGGGAACTGCATATTTTCCACTTCCTCGCATCAAATAGAATCCTGGATTTTTATAGATAGATGTAGTTCGCTTGCTAAAGGGAGTTCCCAGCGGTAAAGTGTAGGCAACAAAATATGTTTGGTTCCCCCATTCCTTAGTTGTTTTTCACGTCTGGTCCCACTCATAAAGAACGAGAAGCTTTTCGTTGTTTTCCCGATCTCTTTGTCATGTTTTTTTCCCCATCTTACTTATTATATCCCCTTTTTGCTGTCACTTCAGAGTTCTACGTCGGTGTTTACCGAAGTACGATCCAAGAGACCTTATAACTGGCATTGACATTTGGCTGAGATATGTTACGGGTGGTGGGATGGCGTTACGGACGGCACGTCGACGTCGTCATTGTAACTTATATCGGATTTACGGGGCCAGGGAAACTCGTTTTAGTCGACTTAAATGCCTGTAAATAGCCGAAATGCAGAATTGGAATTGTTATTGTTCACTTCTATAATAACTTGCAACAGAAACAATACATATAAAAGAAAACGTAACAATGCTATATAACTTTAAAGTAATAATATTGTATTAATTTTGTTTTTTTACCCATACACCGATGTGTGTTAGCACTGTATACTCAGTACTTTCCCGAGTCCTGTGAAAAATTATCACATAAAATAATATCGTAGGTTATCTGGCATAACATTGAAGAATAAGATTATGCGTAAATTTAGGTATAACACGTGGTCTATTGAACAGTCATGTTTTTGACTACCATGCGAACTATTAATACGCGCCATCATTTAAGTGGTTGATTTGCGAGGTTAGCAAAGTTTCTCGATTGAAAAATATCCAAAATCTATACGTGGACGAAGAAAATATCGTTGTAAAAATCTGCTGATCAAAACAAATCAACCTCGAAGAAACACCATTTGTGAGTGGGGGATTCTACAACTTGAAACTGTGGAATTTTGGCGCCTTTTATGGAACTCGATTCTCAAAGTGAAGCTGCAAACTAATGCCTTTTAGCGTATTGAGTAATGTGCCAACTTAGCCTCATTATAGTCCGCCATATTATCTCATGGATCACTGATATGAGTGCAGCAATATGGCAGACAAGATGCTTTAGTTTACGGGTTACTTTTATTGTACCGACAGGGCCTCGTTTTAATGTGCCAAATTATCCTCACATTGTCCGCCATAATGTGCTACTCCCGAATCACTGATATGAGTGCAGCAATATGGCAGACAAGATGCTTTAGTTTATTGGTATGGTACCGAAAGGGCCTACTCGTGTTGTCTTTAAAATAATTCGATTATTAATTTTCTCTAAACATGCACAGCACATTTTATGCCCCTGTCGATTTCTGTTAACATTTAACGTAGGAGTGGATAACTTATTGAGAACAATTACTTATTAATTCGTGTAAACGAAATAGTTTTATACATTGTCATATGCTGCTGGTTATGGGTTCGTCGTCAGTAAACGAGTCAATTATTCAGGTGGGGTTTGCGGTACTTTAGCACCACGTGTCAACTTAACTATCAAGAAAACAGGGTGGGGATGAGTTAGTATTTAGCAAATCCACGGAACGACAAGGCTATAAACTTTGAATGTCATGAAATCAACATAACTCGTTTGAGAAGTTTTGGCTCTGAGAAGAGCCGGTGGTTGACAGCTCACTTCTCTGAATACCGCAAACATCACCAGAGTTTCAAATCCTACTTGGTCAATTATTACGTGCAGGTTAACGCAGCTTTATTGTGACCATTTCGGTTCATTAGCGGTATTATTTTGGATCAGATAATTTAATGAGATTGACGCTAAGTGCAATGGAATCTGGGCCACGTGGCCTTTTAATAACGGCCCTCCAACGTAAAGGACAAGGATTTCAAGATTTCACTTGAGTTTTATCGAATTCAAAAAGAACCCTTTCTTCACATCAACTGATGGTTCATTTAAGATGCTCTGAGCCATGTACGTCCACTCTGACGCAACTTGCAGAGGGTTTCAGATAGGGATGAACTTTAGGAAGCCGAGTTGCAGTTTTGATGACGCAAGCGATGACGTAAGAGGCGTGTTGTGTTTATTCGGATCCTTCTGTTTTCTTTTGGCGGGACTGAGATGAAGTAGGTCGGCTACGGGTAAATATCGCTGTACTGTTTCCAATAAGATTTGTTGTTTATATATCGTGACATTCAAAATGTATAGCCTTTTGTTCCGTTGATTTATAAATAACTCATCGACCATCTTGGTGTTTTTTTCTTCTATAATGTTGATAAGCAAACGCTGGCGCAGCTAGCGCTAGCTGTAACCCGAGGGCTAGAAGATATCTGGTGTAGAGAAGGTTCGGTTTAAAGACACGACACTAATTGTAATCACTCAAAACAATTATTAGCATAAAAACTTACTTGGTAACGAGCAATGGAGAGCTGTTGATAGTATAAAACATTATGAGAAACGGCTTCCTCTGAAGGAACGTACTCTTTGAGAAAGAGGTAATTTCTCACTCAAATAATAAAAGACTTCAGGCCTGAAGCCTTTCATTATGTATCTGAAAGCACAACAATTTTGTTTTTATCTTTCATGATTCTCCTGCAAATTCTATGAATAGTTGAGCTTTAATTTTGACAGGTTTGTTATTTTATGCCTAAATGTTGGGATACACCAAGTGAGAATACGAGTCTTTGACAAATTGCCAAACGTGTGTCCAGTGCCTTTGAGCCCGGGAGGAAAACCATAGCGTATGGACTTGAAGGCAGTGGACACTATTGGTAATTACTCAAAATAATTATTGGCATAAAACCTTTCTTGGTGACGAGTAATGGGGAGAGGTTGATGGTATAAAACATTGTGAGAGACGGCTCCCTCTGAAGTGCCATAGTTTTCGAGAAAGAAGTAATTTTCCACAAATTTGATTTCGAGACCTCAAGTTCTAAATCTGAGACAAAACAACTTTGTGTGACAAGGGTTATTTTTCTTTCATTAATATCTCGCAACTTCGATGACCGATTAAGCTAAAATGTTCACAGGTTTGTTATTTTATGCATATGTTGAGATACACCAACAAGGCTAGTCTTTGACAATTTACCAATAGTGTCCACTGCCTTTAAACCTGATCCGTGACGAGTCGCCGTCCGAGTTGAGTTCGAACCCGGGTCCACGTATAGGTGGACAGGTTGCCAGCACGTATAGTGAAGAGGTTACCATGAGACAATCTTCAACACATTCAGAAAAACAGAGAAGAGGTGGACGACAAGACTTATGGAGTGGCAACAAAAGACAGGGAAAAGTAGAAGAGGCAGACAAAGAAGAAGATGTAGGGATAACATAAGATCTTATGAAGGAACAGTATGGACAAGAAGAGCAAGGAATAGAGATGTATGGAATTGCAACCAAGGACAGGGAAAAGTAGAAGAGGCAGACAAAAAAAGAAGATGTAGGGATAACATAAGATCTTATGAAGGAACAGTATGGACAAGAAGAGCAAGGAATAGAGATGAATAGAATGGCAACAAAGAACAGGGAAAAGTAGAAGAGGCAGACAAAGAAGAAGATGGAGGGATGACATAAGATCTTATACAGGAACAGTATGGACAAGAACAGCAAGGAGGGCTACACATCCCACACTGTATAACCACAGCCTATTTAAACTCATTTAAACTCAACTTTACACATTTTATAGATTTGAACAAATAAAGAGTCCAGAAATAGCCACCAGCATTCCTCAAAAATGATTTTGTAAGTTGGTAACATGAAAAACCGGAAATAAATACATCCAACACTGTGATATCGGGGCCCTTCTTCCGTTTTATAATGTTCATTAACGGTCGTTCATAATTCCCAATGCGAGTTTTTACGCCCACAACCCTTCGCTTCCGATGGAACTGAGACTTAAAAATAAAGCCCCATCTACGGGGCTAATAGTTAAAATAACCCATCTACATGTCAAAAACATCAATACAAGTATTAAAATCCCACATACACAACAGAAAAGGAATCCGTGAATATACTATTGAACTCCCCTATGGACTCCAGTGACGTCATGTAATGACATCATATGACGTCGGAGTACGCACGTGTTTGGTGATATAGAGACGGATTGTTTTCCAATAAATTACTTGGTCTCTTAATGAACGGCGAGCAAAGGCCATTTTGCGGGGCGACTGCACAACAGCTATCGGCAAGTAGTAATCAGTACAGATTATTTACCGTTGTGAGTTGCGTGGTAAAATCAGTAAAATAATACACCATTATTTTTCTATCTTTACACCACGTCATTGTCGGAAGTGTTTATAACCCAAACTTTTACGTTGGGTCAATAAACAATGGTTAAGGTTTGCATACGAGTGTCTTATATATTTGGGTGTAGTTAATTTATTGATGAAGTGTTTTGTATATTTGAGCGTTTGCATGTGAGATTTACTGTTTATTTTTTGTTTGGAAGATTTGAATGTAGTAAAGACGGCAAGTTGCACATGTCGTTTTGGTGTCGATGTTATTTAGTGCAATCTTGTCTTTTCAAGTGAAATGTCAAGGCCTAAGTGTATCATTTAAAGGGTTCGGTCAGCGAGAAATCCTTTTGAAATTACAAAACTCAAATAATATTTTAAATGACAATACAAGCGTGAAATCTAAATATCTTGGAATGTGTACATTTTGAGGTTTTTGTTTTTGTTTTGGTGTATATTTTAACACCCTGTTCTTGAAGTGTAAAATTGACAGCTGTATTCTTGGTTAAAAAATGAATAACTAATGGACAATTAACATTCCCCAGAACACGAGCAGGGTATGCTGTTCGAAACGTCGAGACAACACCGGGGCCCAATTTCATAGCACTGCTAAGCACAAAAATTTGCTAAGCATGAAATTTCTTCCTTGATAAAAACAGAATTACCAACCAAATTTCCATTCGTTGCATATTGCTTGTTACTGGTATTTAGCTGTTTGTTTGCTTATCCTGAAAATCATGTGGAAATTTTGATGGTAATCTTGTTTTTATCAAGGAAGAAATTTCATGCTTAGCAGCTCTATGAAATTGGGCCCGGCTCTTTTCAGAATCTCACTTCTCACAAACTTGCGTGTATACAATTGTGTATACAATTTGTTTATTTCTCAAATAAGTTATTCATTTATAGATCTTTATACCGGATATAAATGCCAGCACAGCGGCTGTTTTACTCTAGATAAGCATAAACTAAACTTCTTCTGTTTTGTTGTTAAACGTTTTGCAAAATGTTTTCGTTAAAGGCAGTGGACACTATTGGTAATTACTCAAAATAATTATTGGCATAAAACCTTACTTGGTGACGAGTAATGGGGAGAGGTTGATGGTATGAAACATTGTGAGAAACGGCTCCCTCTGAAGTGCCATAGTTTTAGAGAAAGAAGTAATTTTCCACAAACTTGATTTCGAGACCTCAGATTTAGAACTTGAGGTCTCGAAATCAACCATGTAAACGCACACAACTTCGTGTGACAAGGGTGTTTTTTTCTTTCATTATTATCTCGCAACTTTGATGACCGATTGAGCTCAAATTTTCACAGCTTTGTTATTTTATGCATATGTGGAGATACACCAACTGTGAAGGCTTAGTCTTTGACAATTACCAATAGTGTCCACTGCCATTAAGCATGTTTAGGCGCGTTGTATCCTCACCAACGTAATGTATGATTGAAATTCACTTTGATCACGGGCTAGCTTTGGCAAGTGCCCCAGCTGGCTAGCTCAGTTTTAAAAACGTCCATATTATCATTTGAAATATGGCCCAGCGACAAAGCTGACTAGTGAAATGACAAGCTAACTAGTCATTCGGGCCAGTCATTAAAAAATGGTAAGGGGCAAACCCAGAACGTCTCCAAAGACAACTGACATATGGATACATTTGGTAACTGTCAAAGACCAGTCTTCTCACTTGGTGTATCTCAACATGTACATAAAATAACAAACCTGTGAAAATTTGAACTCAATTGGTCGTCGAAGTTGCGAGATAACAATGGAAGAAAAAACACCCTCACGAAGTTGTGTGATTTCAGATGCTTGATTTCGAGATCTCATGCGTGAGGTCTCAATTCAAATCAATTCAAATATCGAAAACTTCCTTTCCTTCAGAGAGAGCCGTTTCTCACAATGTTGTATTCTCAGAACAGCTCTCCATTGCAAGTTACCAAGTAAGTTTGTATGCTTACAACTATATGAAGTAATTACCAATAGTGTCTAAGTACCTTTAAGTAGTCGTTGGCCGCGTTTAGATTTCAAATTGTTTCACGTGAGAGGATATGAAGCCTTTACGCATCGATGATTACAGCTTGTGGATAGATTTACAGTCCGCCATGTGGGTGTCATCACGTAACATACACTGCCTTAACATTGTAATACATTGGCTACCACACCGTGCATAGACTGATCCTTATTCTGTGGGATTTACAAACACATTTTACTACTGCATTTTGTTGCATTGATTATAATGAATTGGAAAGGTCAAATGCAGGAATGGATTGCTAACTATCGGGAAAAATAAGGAAATTTTACAGTTTGTTTAGAAAATATGAGGATCAGAAGAAATCTAATCCGTATCTTTCAAACACAAGGAGTACTATACCTTCAATATTATGTCCTGCTGCTACAATGATCGACAAGCTAATTGCGTTAAAACCCATGATTAAAGACACACTCAGTTATAGTCTTTGACCTTGAATGTGTTCCGCATATCTGCTAGAAAGCTTTTTCAAACACCAACGATTCTAATTTTGAGTAAGTCCCTTTAATGTGCGTTAGAGACGCAAGTTGTGACATTCTAGCCAATAAACACATCTCATGCCCCTGTACACACGAAACACCTCTAAGCTCAACGTAGTGAGGGACTGACGCATGGAAGTCAATGCTGAGACGTGTAGTACAGTACGGCATGGAGGAATAGTCTATTTTCTTCACCCGTGATTATATACGGTTGCGACTAGTGCATCTGCCTACTCTATCTTAGTCTGCGCTCAAGTCGTCTACAGTCTTATTAATGTGGACTGCGTCTGGTACTGAGGATGCAGTGCTATAGGGTTGAGGAGATGGGGTCACATGGTGTCTAGGAGCAAAGATGTTAGTAATCGATAGGTTCTCTGCAACCCATAATACACTGGGTCAAACCATGGAGGAGGGAAATGGGGCTCAATTTCATGGCTTTACAATGCCGCATGAAAGAACACGGCCAGATCATCCAAGATGGATGGTCATGGTTTCAAAAAATATGGGATTTAAAGAACTCTATCAAATATAATAAATGTCATTATGTTAATTGGTGTTCTGATATTTGCACGGTAAGCCTCCGCTTCCTGTGTCTTCAAGATACATAAAGAGAATTATCTTAAAGATGTACATGTACCTCCTTCTCATGTACACTGTCCACAAAACCCAGTGGGCGTATAAAGGGTTAAAGGGGCAAGTTGCCTTTTGGACTTTGGTGACTGCAAAAAGCTTTCTGAAGAAGAACTCTGAACATGTCCCTCTATTTAGCCCCTATAAGTGCCCGCTTGGTGAAGTTTTCACACTCAATTTCGAACGTCCAACCTATGGAGAGGTGAACAAAAACCATACATTTAAAACAAAATCGTAACATTCGCCTATAACTTCATTGGTCGGTTGATTAAATGCTCGATCTGCTGATTTGATTTGATTTTGACTCACCGGTCGTTAATTGTTATATGTTTTCAATAATATTTCATCGTTCATGCATGGCCACTCTTTGACACCCACTTGCAATTTGTTATTTCTGCCTCCGTAGATTTAGCAACTATAACCAGGGATGCAGGTTAAAGGCAGTGGAAACTATTGGCAAGTGTCAAAGACTAACCTTCACAGTTGGTGTATCTCAACATATGCATAAAATAACAAACCTGTGAAAATTTGAGCTCAATCGGTCATCGAATTTGCGAGATAATAATGAAAGAAAAAAACACCCTTGTCACACGAAGTTGTGTGCGTTTAGATAGTTGATTTCGAGACCTCAAGTTCTAAACTTGAGGTCTCGAAATCAAATTTGTGGAAAATTACTTCTTTCTCGAAAACCATGACACTTCAGAGGGAGCCGTTTCTCACAATGTTTTATACCATCAACCTCTCCCCATTACTCATTGCCAAGTGAGGTTTTACGCTAATAATTATTTTGAGTAATTACCAATAGTGTCCACTGCCTTTAAACCGTGAAAGACTTCCTCTGTGTACAGGAGGAGAAGCAAGGGCTTGAGATGCACATGGCGCTGTGCTTGTATTTGAACAGCCCCAAGGCGAAGCAGGTCGACAACTTGACCGTGGAGATGGCTTGCTTTGGGACCGGACAGAGGGGTTTTCAACGGGGGGCTACTCAGCGTTCTCCAGGTTCTATTTCTATGGTCTATGGAATTTGACTAGTCTTTGACAACCAATAGTGCCCAGTGTCTTTATAAGCAGAGACTTGGTACTGGTAAGAGCAGTGCCCAATTTTACGGCTCTGCTTACCACATAATTCTGCGCTTACGGAACCCTTGCGCAGAATTCCGCAGTAAGCATAGCCATGAAATTGGGCCCAGTTAGTTCTGAAATCGGCCAAGTTTCTGCCGCAAAAACACTATACTCGCGTGCTTCTCTAATCCGCGTACTTTTGTATGTTATGTTGGGAACAAGTAACCACCTGTTCATCTTTACATTTACATGAAAAAAGGAGGGGCTATTAATTATAAGACACACAGAAAGGTTACCGGTCTCAGACCAATCAGTAGGACTTCATGTTCAGGACAGGTGCCAAACCCTCTGGCCCCAGGGGTATTTCAATACACAGAGGGGTCAACAAGCTAAAAACTGGTAGATGAAACCCTTGTTAAACGATGATCTTTTCTGGCTATGTGTGTAACCTTTTGTTCCACGGCTCCCATTCAACGTGGCGCGCGTTCAGTCACCAGCTGGCTGGGGGGTGCCTTAGCGGTCCAGATGCACCGCTGACAAACGGGGTTTACTCACGGTAAAAATGCCAGGCGGCTTAAAGAGGATTTTAGGGTCCGACTTTTGCTTATCATAGTAATTCTTTAAAATAACAATAGCGTGGTATAATTCACAGCAGTTAATGTCCCATGAATGTTTCTATAAGCCGTGATGCATATCGGTAATAGTTTGACAAAGAGAATTTTTGTGGGGGAGTTAACGGTTGTAAATAGTTGTTTTATTTTCTTGTTCTGAACAAAGTCATTGAGCGTGCTTGTACATGAAACGGTGGACATTTGGCAATCGGGAGTTCAAGAGACTCGGTGACAATTTAGGCAATCGGGAGTTCTGCCATTATTATTATTTTCAGTATCGTTTGGATTCCAAACGAATATTTTGCACGAAAAAAACCCCCACCCTGATATAATTTGTAACAACTATGTTCCATCGTTCGGTCCATTTTAGAAGCACTTTTTTTTCTCGAATCGAGAGTGTGAAGGTATTCTGTTCTTTGTGTTGTGTTTTGTATTTTGGAATTGTAGATATTTATTTAGTTTTTCATTTTAAGGCCTATACGAAAAAGAGAGCATTGAACAATGTGCGTTTGTGTACAGGGATGTTATTGTTTTGGCGTTCTGCTGGTTGTTTTTGGGAGTTTTTGTTTAGGGGAGTGTTCCATATTTTTGTTATGGAGGCGGGTTTGCTGGGGGGGGGGGGGGGGCAGAAGGTGCTCCACTAAACTGATTAAAAAACCGAAGCACAACAGCTTGACAGCTGCTCACTTGTCCTCACACACTGTGTAAGATTTCCTTCACCGCTGCTTTAAAATACTTGAGAGGGTCCGCTCCTTCAGTGCGGTCATGGGCCAGACCTTATATATAGCTCTATGTACGTATTTGAGTGTGGGGGTTTGGACAAAGACACCACACACAGCGTCTCTTTCCGTTTTCTTTATGCCCCAGAGAAGGACACCACCCGTCGTAAGTTTTGATGTACCATGGTGCGTTAACATTAATAGGGGTTGTAAAGTAGACTTCAACTTTCGGACAAAGAGTGAACAGCTGATGTAGTCACCGCCTGCACACGGCTTAACTTCATACCAGCTAGTTTTATAATCAATGATTGAAGAGTTGGTACCCGCGGTTCCAACTCTTTAATAATATGCGGCCGTATGACTTTATTGCTGTGAAGTTTGAACATCATCAAGCCGTCTTAAAATGTGACTTAAATTTAAAGTAATCCCGTAAAGATTGAACAACAACCTGACTTCTTTCTCTCAGACAAAACATGCGTTTTGTACAGCCGTGACTTTGATGACGCCGAACAATTAACTTTAATAGATGTAAATTTGCATCGGGGATAAAGATAATATGGTTTTACCCGTACACCGATGGGTGTTATAGCACTCTATACCTAGCAGTTTCCCGAGTTCTGTGGGGAAAAAACCCACAGGCATATTACTCGGGTAATCAAAATGAACTCGGGGAATAAGTAATAACGTTACTCGGGGAATAAAATGAAACAAAACATCAAAGACAAAGAGTAGGCCTGTACCTATAGTAACAACGCGTATCTTGTTCTTGTGCTGATGCACAAGATATAAGAGAAGTAAGGTTCCAATCAAGTTCATTATAAGACTTTAATTGCGCTCTGGAAATGATGTGGGTTCCCATACGCAGGATGTCCACTTTCTTTGTTGCCTATGAGTGAATGAGACAAAGAAGGGCCAAGGACAAAGTCCGAGATCTGCGGGTCTTGGCGATGACAGAGTCAAAATGGTCTCGGGATAAAACACTCTATAAACCCCGTGACTTTTTCTTATAGAGACGCTGCATCATGAACAAGGAAGACTGCTATAAACGTAGATTCATGGAGTAACAAAAGGGTTGATAGAGAAGACAAGCTGGCCATTTGGACGCATCGTTCTATCGGGTGTTTTCTTGTTATGTTGACTATTTATTATAGAAAGGTACAGAAGACACTTTGGTTTCCGAATCCCAAAGCGATTTGAGATAGGCTAAATATGGAGGAAAACAGGATGCCTCTCTGAAGAATCTTGAACCATTATTGCAATACACACTCAAACCCGTGTTGTTTGCAGCGTAGTATAGGCCTACATAACAAAACAGAAACTTATTGACGAGTACACGATAAAATATCACTGCATACAAGATATTACTAAGGATTGAAGAACAACACAAACTCAAACGTTCCTAGATCATCATCTAGATGGTTGTTACATCAGGTTGGGTGGCCCTTGAAATAAGTTAGAAAGATTGCATCCCCCAATCAACTACATACTCACCACACACATCAGAAAAAGAAGACCTAAATTTGCCGGACATTGCAAGAAAAAAAAACCCAGACCAAGTGGTGTCAGACTTGGTGATGTGGCAACCAACATGGAAAGAGGAGCAAGGCTTGTCAAGACATACATCCACCAACAAGTGAAGGCCTTTTCATACTCCCTTAATTTCGAACCGCGTTGAAACCTACCGAGGTCCTCTCCGGTTCAGACTCGCTTGTTTTCCACACCGTATCAGAGACAAGCAACATTCCCACTAGTCTTTATACGTGAACCGGCTAATGCGTGAACCGAACGCCGACAAAGCCATTTCGATCCGGATTGAGATTTTCAACCCTAGGGTGGATTTCACAAAGAGTTAGGACTAGTCTTATCTCGAGTTAGGACCGGTTACTCGTCCTAACTCAGGACTATCTATGCAATTTGTTTATCTCCTAGGACTAGTCCTAAGTTATGACTAATCCTAACTCTTTTTGAAATCGACCCCTGGGGTGGATTTCACAAAGAGTTAGGACTAGTCTTATCTCGAGTTAGGACCGGGGTTACTCGTCCTAACTTAGGACTATCCATGCAATTTGTTTATCTCCTAGGACTAGTCCTAAGTTAGGACTAGTCCTAAGTCCTAAGTTAGGACTAGTCCTAACTCTTTGTGAAATCGACCCCAGGTCCCTGGCAGGGTTGATTTCAATCTGGCTAGGGTCATGCTACCCGGAGTGGAGGCGGATTGAAATGTTTACAGTGTGAAACGGGTTGAACAAAGTCTCCGGTTCTGAACCGGTTCCCATACCCGAGATTTTGGGCAGTGTGAAAAGGCCTTTTAGGCAATTGCATTATGGATAGAGGATCGTCTGGGAAAACCATCACAAATGTCCGTTGGAAGCCGTTGGAATGAATGACAAAGATCATAAGAATAGAAACAATAACCCACCAACATCGAGACTTTACCGGATGGAAAACATCCTCAATTTAAAGGAAGTTCTTTTCATCCAAGTACAACAATACTTTCCCCTAAAAATGTATCCATCCATAGTAGCAAACGGAGAAACCGAGCCCCTCCGCACCCAGCAGTGTTCACAACAAGAAAGTACTTTTCTTCCCATATGACGCATGAGGGTATCCCTTCCCAAAATAATACACTCAAAAATACATCAATGTCAAAACAAACAGTTCCCTTTCCTCGAATTCTATTCCTTCAACCCCCAAAGTCTAATGAAAGAGCTGTAGCCCATAACCTCCCTTCATGATCCAAAAATACACCCCATCTCAACCGAATCTCACTAAGATATATTATTAATATCCATGCAGCACATCTACGTTTGTTAATAACAGCTTATAGGATGCAAGGATTGAGCTACGTACGTACGTGACATCACTCTACGGCAAAAACATCCTCCTATGCAGAACCCAATCGCCCTAGCGCTTGTTTCGCCGTAGTGCGCAAGCAGCGAATCACACAGCTAAAAATAGCCCTCATTGATCGTAGTCGAACCGTGCGCGAAGCGACCAGGACGGAAGACACAACACGGCGAGTGCTGACGTCAGTGAAAAAGGGGGGGCGGGGGGGGGGGGGGGGTTCAGCAATCGTGTTACCATGCACGTTGGCACTCGGCGATTACGCACTCGTCTTGTTTTTCAAGGCGGAATGAAATTGAAAACAACCTTGTTTTCTTGCCAGTGCGTCTCTCTTTATACCCTCTCTATCTCTTTTTCTTGCCGCGGGTCCTCGCCATATCCGCTCAGGATTCTTTAGTTGGTAAATGCCATTGATGTCAATGACTTTTCCCTGTAGTGTATACGAGCATCAAAATAAATACAGTCTTGTTTTGTTGACACGATCGACCGGAAGTCGAAACATGTTTTGCCGCGTCTGATTTTTGTTCGTATACATAAACACATTATTATTCATGGCTTAATGTATTTATATATTTACCCCGTAAACAATATGTAAATGAAGTACAAACAGTTTGAATAATTTAAAATAGAGACAGGCAACCCTCGTTATAAACAGCCCGTTTCAGAGATGTCTTCTTATAAAGACACTCGTAAAACACTCGTAATATAAAATCACATTATAAAGAGGTTCTACCCTCGTTATAAACAGCACGTTATAAAGAGGTTCTACCCTCGTTATAAACAGCACGTTATAAAGAGGTTCTACCCTCGTTATAAACAGGGCCACGTTATAAAGAGGTTCTACCCTCGTTATAAAAAGCACGTTATAAAGAGGTTCTACCCTCGTTATAAACAGCACGTTATAAAGAGGTTCTACCCTCGTTAAAAAGAGGTTCTACCCTCGTTATAAACAACACGTTATAAAGAGGTTCTACCCTCGTTATAAACAGCACGTTATAAAGAGGTTCTACCCTCGTTAAAAAGAGGTTCTACCCTCGTTATAAACAACACGTTATAAAGAGGTTCTACCCTCGTTATAAAAAGCACGTTATAAAGAGGTTCTACCCTCGTTATAAACAGCACGTTATAAAGAGGTTCTACCCTCGTTAAAAAGAGGTTCTACCCTCGTTATAAACAACACTTTATAAAGAGGTTCTACCCTCGTTATAAACAACACGTTAAAAGAGGTTCAAGTAATAAGGATGTTCTTCTTATAAAGTTCCAACCCTTGTTATAAACAGCACGTTATAAAGAGGTTCGTCTTATAAAATAATGTATTTTGATGTCCTGAATATCATTTCTGTTTTGTGTTTCTGTTATAGGCCTAAAGAGAGTTTAGTCAGTTCCAGCGATATTTTTATAACGAGAGCCGATATTGCTTATTTATGTACACGTATAGGCCTACTATGTAGCCATTTATAACTTAGTGGTTGAATATTTAGCCCACATAAGTACATGAGACTTTTACATGACCAAACATAGACCCTGTCGGTACAATATTAAGGGATCCTTTCCTAGCACCAGACAGTCACTAATTCACAACATGCTGGTGATTCTGCTGATAACTGTGATTTATTGATTCATTAAGTCAGAATGATCCAAGAACATTAATTCCATGTATAGCAATGATGTATAGATCTGTAGATAGGAGAGTAAGATTCAATCTAAGGCATGTCCCGTTGAACACATTAAGAACATGAACAACATTTGAACATGAAAAACAATTCATGACACGAATCTTGTCAATGAGGCAAACTTCACCTTAGGTGGCATGGTTGGTGTGTGCGTGAAGCGCTCGCCTCTCCCGGTTCGATTCCCGGTCGGGGCCATATGTGAGTTGAGTCGTGCGTTGGTTCTCTGCTGTGCCACGAGGGTTTTCCAGAACATCCGGTTTTCCTCCCTCGGGAAAAATCAAACACTTTCGATCTTGGCTGTGCTCCGTGGTCATAATGGGTTGATGTGGCTGGCAGCCAAAGGCGCCCTTGCTCTTAGCTGCGAGTAAGGATGATTGGCCCCCGAATTATTATTATTATTATTATAGGCCAAGTGGTTTCGTGAAAAGGTAACCAGTTTTTAACATACCACAGCCAACATTAGTATTCTATCCAACATTAAATAAGACGGTCACAGTTTCGTCGATATGAGGATACGATTTGAAACTTTGCACTGTGGAAGTATATACAGAGGTTCACGGTCACCATGGTGTGAACATCTCTTTTGAGAAGTGTTGGTTCTAAACAAGAAAATAACCGGTGGTTAACGAGTTAAGACGCTGGACACTTTTGGTAATTGGCAAAGACCAGTCTTCTCACTCGGTGTATCTCAACATACGCACAAAATAACAAACATGTGAAAATTTGAACTCAATATTGGCCGACGAAGTTGCGAAGTAATAATGGAAGAAAAAACACTTATGTCACACGAAGTTGTGTGCTTTCAGATGCTTGATTTCGAGACCCAGCTATTAAGTTCACCAAAGTAAATTTCTAGCAATAACAGAACAAGGGTTCGTATCCCGTCCTTTCCGATCCTGCCTGCCCATGTGTCCTCTAACAAGACACTTCATAACAACTGTTGTGTTATCATTTCATGATAAAGGCCACACTATGTGCCATGTCAATAACGATGAGTAGTGCACGTAAAATACCAAAATAAACACTTGCATAAGTGGGACAACAAATACTTTACATTGGTTCACTTTTCCTGTCCACTCAACATTGTGCAGCTGAGATTGGGGCCGTGTACAAATTAGCGGCTACAGCTTACGGCTACGGTTGCCGCGTCATCATGCACTGAAGTATAGGACATCCTTAGCAACAGCACCCTTAACAACAGTCGTAGCCGTAGCTGTAGCCAATTCGGACTCAGCCTTATATGAGATAGATGGTCACCTCCAATACCAATCCAAAATCATTTCCGATTGACACAGCCTGGATATTATGACGTCACACAAACAGTTGGCCCATTTTGTTATTAAATATTAGAATATGAAAGTAAAATCATTAAGTATTGTGTGGCAAGGCCATAATATGGTACTCGGCCACGGCCGTGGTTGCATTACTGAATTGGAATCCAATTTGATTATGGAAAAAAGAGGTTAAACTTGGTGCATACGGCATATGAGAAACTGATCTGGGAACAATATTGATGACATTGAAAGAGGGGTAATGGGCGGAGCAAGAAGGCGAAACGAGGGGTTCTTCTATTGGCCACAAACTACCAATGATTGGCGGCCATTTTAATTTATATCATACTCACACGTCGATCCTTGTCATTTGTACATAAAACATTACAGAAGCTTACCCCAACACTAAGAACATAAAAAGCACACCTTCGACACAACATGGTTAATGTATAAAACTATACGACAACCCGAGTTGATCCTTAGCCTCGGGAAAATAGTGCGCTCCGAGAATCACCTATGATTCGTATAGAATTCAGCATTCGAAGCAGTCAAACTTTGTATGACTATTTGTATATATACTTCTAGTTCTTATTGGTCATTTACAATGCTCTGCTTTGTTATTCTGGTGTAGTTACTTTATTTCCTTCGACTTGTCCCCATTCCATCGTGTCCCCCATATAGGTCGTCTCCCCAACAGCGAATTTCGCGAATACAGGTCTATACTAGTTGTATGGTCAGACCAGATAAATGGAAGACTAGATGACAGAAGGAACATTAACGTTAAAGGACCAGCATTCAGAATTGGCCATGTGTTATAAAGAGATGCACGATTAGAGGTTGATGTAAATGGCCTTCATCAGTAACAATGTGGTTGTTTAGTTTTGACACTTCATCAATTATACATTTATCCGACTGGTTATCTTGAAATAACATATTGACACCCTCATTGGTGCTTTATTAAACCATTTCTACCTCCATGATTAGACTGTACTGTCCTAAAAATGTGTTCCAGTCAGAGACAACTGGGATAGGTAAACAACAACAACACTGAAGCAGAAATATTTATTTTAAAGACACAGTTGTTACCGAGTTGCTCTCGGGGCAATACCCAAAAGGATACTTCCTAAAATGTTGCGTCTATATAAAGGTTAAGTCATCAATAGGCAATCAATTCTTTCCCCTCAAACCCCATCTCATTCATAAATAGTTCCCATCTTTGTTCCCCCAGACAGTCCGCGATCCCAAACCCAAAAGCGGCACGTGCGATTCGCGAGCCTAAAATTAGCATACTTATCGTCCATGAAGGTTTTTTTTTTATTTGTCGTGCGTTGGACCACGAGCCGTGCCGTCGAGCACGTTGCTAGTCGTGTGGGCCGCCGGCCGGCAACCCTAAACTTGCATACATAACAATCACACTGAGCTGAAAATACCGACTACTGACGTCAGCAAAACAAGATAATTGTCAAATTATGCTTCCGCTCCGGGCAGCCAATCGTAGCCGGTGTACTTTACTTCCTCTCATACATATTCATGTCCTTTCAGCTGGTGTTATTAATCCGCCAAAGTACTTCCAAGCCACACTGGTTTTTTTCTTCACTGAGCCGCTTTGTTACCAAGTCCACACTGTAATCTTTTCCCGGGTCACGAGCCTCAAATGAAAACATATCTCGTATTAATTGCTGATAAAAGAATTGGGGAAAAACCTATCGTCCAGATGGTGTACACACACGCGCACTCAACCATCAAATTAACATAAACTAGTTCCGTCAATGGTCGGGAGACGGTGAATAAAAACGGTAGATTTTTGCGGCAGGTGACATTCGATAGTTCAGACGTCAGCGAGAGAACTACGTACGTAGGAACCGCCTTGGATAGGAATTAACACACACAGCCACGCGGTCTTAGCACACAGTGCACCATCCACAGCATCTGTTTCAACATCTATTGAAATCTCTCTGGAAGTTGGTCTCGGAAACGAACACAAAAAGTGAGTATTTCTTTTATTTTAATCATTGATATGGTTGATGTTTTTATTTGTGTTTACATTTTAGAAACGCTCTGTTGTTTAAGTTTAATTTATCAATAGTGTCAAGTTGAATGTGTATTTTATTATGTAGAGTCTTTAAGATTGTTTATCAAATTTGACTTGAATTGAATTTCTTGTCAATTCTCGGTTATTAGTTGTTTTGTGCAACCTGCGATGACCAATGTATTTTGTGGAACATAATGATACCTACACCCTAGTTAAACAGCAAATACTAAGTACACAAATAGTCGCAATCTTCTAAATTTAATGTATAAAATGTCTACCTTGTAAACAAAATATTATCTGACAGCAAGGTTGAACTTTGAGCTGTTTTCCATCGTAAAATGCGTCTATTTTGAATGTGAGCATAATAATGAGGTAGACGTTAAAGCTACGTGCAATGGATGCATTCACAGCACCCACGCATGGATTTCACTATTTATGTCCTCAACTCTTGCTTCAACCATATGGAATAACACTCAACCTATACTCATGTACTAACACATCGCTCAACCAGCACTGCGCTGTACATTCATAGCAATAATGATGACATTAGGCCTGCTAGTTTAGATGTCAGCCCCTAGAAAACAATTGAAAATCACTGAAGTGTGATTATAAATAAAGATGATTATAAAGTTTGATATATAGGGAAATGTGATCATTAAAAATGTAAGTCCGTGCCTAACCATACGTTCTTTCAGATTTTTTTTGATTTGTTTTGCAAATTGTTCAAAAATGATGCTTTATAAGTTGGTAGCTCAAAAACTATGACATTTTAAACATTTCAAACAAAACGAACGGATGAATTTTGGTTTACAACATTGAGTTTTGATCATATGTTTTTAATTATAACAATTACATTTGATGAATTTTGCACCTGGCAAAAAAAATAGGAAGACAAAAAAAGAGAACAAAATAAATGGAAAGCGAATAATCATTTGGACAACGACATTAAGCGTTTGTTCGGTGCATTTTTATACAACCATATGGCAAGGTGTGCATGTAACACATTTTGTTGCATTTTTATTAGTAATTAAAGGGAAGTTTCACTAATGCTGTTTTCCGGCCTATGTTTTGATTTCAATTTGTTTGATGCCAATTCTTTCTTTCTGGCACTGTTTTTGTTTTCAGTGTTAAGAAAATGTGGTTACCCTCTAAGGATAACAATGGCATACTTTCTTGTTGTTCAAGACCATCCCTAATTTGGGGACGGAAGTCACCTCATCCAACTCCCTTTGTTGTATATTTTCAAAGGAAGGTTAATATTAGCGCAGGCTGTATAGCCTTATAGATTCAATAGAAAATAGCTCTTACTGATACAACGTATCCAAGTCATTTTGTTTATTTGATTTCTTGAGACGGCAAAAGTGTTTACACGAAGCCTGTATCCTGAATTTACTTGAATAAGTTTAAAGGCAGTGGACGCTACGGGTAATTACTCAAAATAATTATCAGCATAAAACTCACTTGGTAACGAGTAATGGGGAGAGGTTGAAAGTATAAAACATTGTGAGAAAGGGCTCCCTCTGAAGTGACGTAGTTTTTGAGAAAGAAGTAATTTCCACAAATATGATTTCGAGACCTCAGATTTAGAATTTGAGGTCTCGAAATCAAGCATCTGAAAGCACACAACTTCGTGTGACAGAAAGGGCTCCCTCTGAAGTGACGTAGTTTTTGAGAAAGAAGTAATTTCCACAAATATGATTTCGAGACCTCAGATTTAGAATTTGAGGTCTCGAAATCAAGCATCTGAAAGCACACAACTTCGTGTGACAAGGGTGTTTTTTCTTTCATTATTATCTCGCAACTTCGACGAACAATTGAGCTCAAATTTTCACAGGTTTGTTATTCTATGCATATGTTGAGATACACCAAGTGAGAAGACTGGTCTTTGACAATTACCAATAGTGTACAGAGTCTTTAAGGTGTTTATTTCATAACAATTAATAATAATAAAAAACACTAAATTTTATGGGGAAGGGTTAAATTGAAAAATGTGTGTACGTGCAATCCCTTTGACTACATATGGTGGCCTTCAATAAAATGAGTCAGTCTTTCTAAAATACTTAAAATATCCACACAAAAAACTTATCCAGGATAAAAATTGTCAAGTCCGATGACACACTGCCCAGTATTAATTTATCAAGACCTTGCGTTCACGGTCCGCAGAGACACCCCATGAATGAATAATGCTTCCTCAAGGCTCTGTTTTGGGCCCGCCGAGTCATGGTGAAGCCTCGTACGCTGCTTGCCCCCCTTGTGGTCAATGCCATTAAAGGGAATGTCACAAGGTTGGCATTTGGGACACGTGTGTTCGCTTCAAACATTTTAAGCCATCTTGAAATACAAGCAACTCATGACATTCACGATTGAAAAATAACCCACGCATTGTAGAAATACCAGTTGGAATTCGTGTGATGTAAAAAACAAATGTTCGCAGTTCATCATTATGGTATCAAAGAAACGGGACAACAAACTAGTTTGAATTGCACACACTGTTGGGCTGTATAACTTGGGTTTTTGACTTGCAATATCTGTTGCACACAAACACGCGCACGCAATGACCATGGTGGAACTCCTTTGTTTAAACTCTTCGTCACGACAAACGTGGACCCCATTGTTTTCACACCTTTTGTAAAGTATGTTTTATTGTCAGCCAACACATGCGCACTCAGTACAATTTTGCTCATGTGGTAACGAATAACGCCTTTGTTTAAACTCTTCGTCGCGACAAACGTGGACCCCATTGTTTTTCACACCTTTTGTGATGTATGTTTTAATGTCAGCCAACACATGCGCACCCACACAATAAAGTATGTTTTATTGTCAGCCAACACATGCGCCCTCAGTACAATTTTGCTCATGTGGTAACGAATAACGCCTTTGTTTAAACTCTTCGTCGCGACAAACGTGGACCCCATTGTTTTTCACACCTTTTGTGATGTATGTTTTAATGTCAGCCAACACATGCGCACCCACACAATAAAGTATGTTTTAATGTCAGCCAACACATGCGCACCCACGCAGTACGATTTTGCTCATGTGGTAATAAATACATACACTCATCAGTGAAGTTCCCCTTTTGTTGTGCGTCCCCATCCCCGCCCCACCCCCATACACACACAAACATTTGGGTAACATTTTTACTGACTGGTTTCTTAAGCATGATTACTCTGTGATCATTGAAATGTGCAGCGAGCCCATGAGCCCACACCAGGGTATGTGTCACAGGCCATTAAGTCACATCCACGGCCTCGATTGACTCCTGGGACGATTCTTGCATGATTGTACATAGGGGGAGTCAGGGATCCAAATTTAAACCTATCCCAAGAGAGGACGATGTGTCACAGGTCCAGGGTATAGGACTCGGCGCGTGGCAGTGATAAAGTGTAATACTAATCATGCCGGAGTTACTCATGATGCTTTAAAGGGGTATGATTGGTGAGAAATTACCATTATTAGCTTTAGGTGTTTTGCGGTTTTGTCTTTATTTGCAAAGCAAATATATAAACAATGCGGTAGTTTTGTGAGCCTTATCAGATATACCCAAAGTATCCAGGAACACAACATATCAGTAATTACCAAATGTTAATAGCAAGTGACTTCAATGTGTTTTGTTCCAACTTTAGTTTCTGGTCACAATATCTGACGTAGAAGTAATCGAAGTACCGTTTTTTTCTATCTCTTCTCTGCTGCAGATCAAACAAGTCTTTTCACTCGGTCTCCAACCTGTCATTATGAAGCCTGAAGTTCAATGCGCAATCACGTTCATCTTGGAGCAGCTGTGCTCCAAGCTTCCCCGTCATAAACAAGACCTATTTGCCGACGAGCTCGACAAATCTCTCGTCAACAAATTCAACGGGCACTGGTACCCAGAATCCCCATGCAAGGGCTCGGGCTACAGATGTCTCCGCATTGGCACCAGGGAGATGGATGCTGCCGTTGCCATGGCAATACAGAGGAGCGGCCTGGAGGCGGGAGAGCTATCAGATGCCCTCCAGCATGAGCTCAGCATCTGGGTTGATCCAGGGGAGGTGTCCTATCGTATGGGCGAAAAAGGAACAGTCACAGTAATCTACCGCGAGAAGCGCGCCAAATCTGCTGGATCAATCCAGTGTGAACTGGATCTGGCCGGTCCGAACCAGTTCAACTTCAACCCCGAGGCTGAGGATTTCCTGCCAATGACAATGGACTCGTTGACGTCATCCATGAGGGGGATTTCACTATCACCGGTGTCTGCCTTGGGATTTCAGCCGATGGTCCAGCTGGGACTCCCGACTCCTACCCCACACCAACCCCTCCCCCACCCGCAGGCACTCCACCCGTTGCCCCCAACAGTTCCCTCTCCAGCCCCAGTCTCCAGTAAGCCAAGACTACCAGCAGCCCCACTCTCGAGACCGTCTTCTCTCACCTTCACTGCGGCGTCTTTTGCCCAGACCAAATTCGGCTCCACTAAGCTAAAGTCCGCAGGCAAGAAAGTTAACTTTCAACAGCTGTCCCCGACAGAGTTCGCCAACTACATGAAACAGCGATCGGCAATGAAAGGATTTCGCAGTCAACGGTCGCCCGTTGGGGGTCGCGAATTCCCGCTCGTCCAGGGCAAGGATGATGGTGGCTTTGGGTACTGGAGCGAGACTCCACCTCCTCCACAGTCTTACCCAGCTGGTCTGGGGTTCGACTCCTCCCAGAGCAACCACACGCAAGCTAACCATGAGTCGTGGATGATCTACGACAGCCTAAACGCAGCCCTACCGTCCACTGACCAATATGGTCACCAGTCTCTAATCGCAGCTAACTGAAAGCTCGCACCTAAGACGTCCAGGTGACGACTTGAAGAAAGCACTGAACTTCCATTATACAAAAATCATTATGAAATTGTCGTGTATTTGGTCACTTGTAACCATAGTAACTCGAACTGAATGTACAGCAGCAGTTCAGCAGAAGGTTTCGGTTCTAAACCAAATCACGTCTTTTCTCTCCCGCCACGGGAATGCCACTTTTACATTTTTCAGAATGCAACTCGGCCCACTGCGGCTGCGCGATGACACTGAGCCCTTTTGACTCGTATAGCTTTTTTATATTATTGATATCAAATTATACAGATTATAAAATAAAAATAAATCGAGTAAATAATTTTCACAATGATATTTTTACATTCTTTCTCAATCTAAACTGAGTATCATATTTTTTTAAGTTGATGAAGCGGTCAGATGTTTTTCATGCTTTGTTGAAGATAGAAGTTTTGTAAAATAATAGTACAGTTTGAGGAATTACATGCACTGTGACTTGCGAACCATCTTGTGAGTGAATGTCGAATGGATCATTCGGGGTCAAGAAACATTTCTTCTACGGGAGTACTATGATAGGAATTTATCGAAGAAGCCTACATGTATGTCATGCGTGGAGGATAACTCCACATTCCTTGTATAATAAAGACAGTCATTCAACTCGTTCAAAGTCCTTGCATTGTGATCACTTCTTCACCAAAGATTCTCTTGCGGTCACACATACCGATTTTTTTTTCCGATGAAGCGACATTGGAAAGTTTAGTGACTGTCTGTTCGCCATGCTAAATATAAATTGAAATGCAGCACCCGTTGGGTGTCAAATTTCTCAATTAATGTCATTAGACGGCTGTTTTATCAAAAAGTGAGTGACTGATTGGCATTTAAAATAATGTCATGTTAAAAGGTCGGGTAGATTTCATTAAGAGACTAGCAATGAATAGTTAAAATTAATTGTCAACGGCTGTTTTATTCGGTTTGTAAATCGCTATATGGCATAACAAGGTGATAACTGATCGCATTTTGATGAAGTTTGAGGTATGTAAATTTACACAGCTGAATCAGTCGTGGAATGTATTATTCATGTATTTGGCCTCTGGAATATTATTATGTATTGCATTGTACCAAACACACGCCTGATCTCCATTTGTGGTTCTTTGACTGACATGAATAAATCTCGATTTTAAGATACAATAATCTTGAAGCTTTTGAAACTAGTGACGCTTAAGATTATACCGTATACTTTAATCATGATGCAGCTATATTAATAACTATATGTTTCTAATCCACACAAAGGCTTCTATGGCAAATAGCCTGAACCCCTTTTTGGTATGATGAGCAACAGCATTAGTTATCGTCATTGCAGACAGGGAACATGGCACAATATACCTTTCTAAACGTCACAGCCCAAACATGAAAACTAACTATAGGAAGCCATAAATGCAAAGCAAAACCACATAGTCAAAGTTTGTAACGATGTTACACACATTCGAAAAATAGTGTTGGATTCTTTTGGAAACAAAGTAATCAAAAAAGGATGCATTTTACCTGAACTGAACATTTTCAGAAATGTTGAAGTTGGTCACAATTATGTGAACACAATTGAATGTTTTGGTAACATTAAGACGTCAATGACAACCAGCGAAGTTTATCTTCAATAGAAAGGTCTACTAAGCGGCTTCATGGTAAAACTAAATATAAGCCACTTTATTTTTTAAGGAGAAAAATAAATGTTTCGAAAACTTTCATGATGTTTTGGCTGAGCCGCCTAACTGCAATTTCTGTTCCTGAAAAAATAATCAGATAATAGAACTCCAATTATAAGATGACGTGGATAATGATTTTGACGTCACTGCTCATCAAACACAAAATGGCGTACGTAAAAGCAAGTTGTACCATGTTTGCACTCGACTCTGTGTTTGTTTAAATTAATATAGTATTGTGTAAGAATACAAGATAAAACACTCCACTTATTTTATTTACGAGTTTTCTTTTTAAATTTTTTGAACCAGCGTTATATACTAAAATATAGATATTATATATATATATTTCATAGGTTCTCTGTTGAGGATGGGGTAACCGTATTTTGATATGTCGACGCATGAAACAAAAAAATACCAAAGCGTTGTTTTACTGTTTATTTTGTTTTAACTGGTATTTGGGGGACTTTGTCATTTCTCGTTATGTTTTTCTATGTTCAGATGCCACAAATGTGGATTTTGTTTTTTTTGTCGTGGATTCTTATGAAGGAACATTAGTAAAACATTAAGCGTTATTATAATATCTCATTATTAAAAACAACAGTAGCTACTTTGTTTATACTAACAACATATGAGATGTCACAAGTCTACTGTATTTGATACCAAATTTCTATTTTAGTACTTTCATTTGAAAAAAAAATATAAACTTAGATTTTGAGGTTTTAAATGCAATTTCTTACTATTTTGGTAACATTGAAACATTGTATTGAAATGATCTGAGCTGGTTTGTATTGTGCAATAAGAGATGATATGTCACGATGGTGCATGTAATCTGTATATGGCTTGATCAACTTATTTATAATATTAACAGACGTAAGAAAAATAAATTTTGTTTTGAAATGAACAACAATTTGTTCGTCATTGTCTGTCATTGTTCGTCAGTTAACAGTCTGTGAAAAAGGAGAAGTGAAAGGCAAGGTTCATGTTCTAGGCCCAATTTCATAGAGCTGCTCAGCACAAAAATTTCCTTAGCATGAAATTTCTGCCTCGATAAAAACAGGACTACCAACAAAATTTCCAAACGATTTTCAGGATTCAGCAAACATCAGCTGAATACCAGTAACAAGCAGTATGCAACAAATGGAAATTTTGTTGGTAATCCTGTTTTTATCAAGGAAGAAATTTCATGCTAAGCAAATTTGTGTGCTAAGCAGCTCTATGAACTTGGGCCCTGTTTATCAAGTCAGTGGTGTACTACCACCGAGCCTCGATCTGGGCACATGAGATTGAATGGAAGGAAATAGAAAATGTTTTTATGCATTGGGGCAGATTTGAATGGTGGGACACCCGAATGGTAGGAATGAGAGTTTCCCTCATTATGTATTCACAGCCGATTCTGTGGAGCAGAAGGGACAAAATTGGATAAAAATTATTATATTCCACAAACATCAAAAAGGCCAGCTACACCTAGGGCAGAATTAATTCACAACAACAACACAGCACATGAAGTTCCTGCTACATTTAGGATGCTATAGTCAGACTTTTATTCCATGTAATTTCCAAAGCTGTACATGTATAGCCTGCTGCAACCCCCCCCCCCCCCAACAACAACCAGACCAGGGCCTAATTTCATAGCGCTGCTTAGCGGCCGATTTTGTGCTTACTGCACGATTCCCATTTCATAGCGCTGCTAACCGTATAAGCACACGAATATGCCATCTAACCTTACGGTGCATACCGCATGAAAATAAATGACGTCGCAATGCAAATCCACGGTAAACACGCAATATGGCCGCCCAATTTTTCTGCTAACTTGTGAAATACGCTAAGGCTTAAGCACATTTTTCTGCACAGTAATTTTAAAGTAAAATTTGCTTTCCGTTAAGCAGCGCTATGAAATTGGGCCCAGTTCATGTACAAAAAGATACTGATCAATCCAATCAAATTCAACACTACGTATGCACATACTTAATTAAAAACATAAATTTTAAAATAAAATAAACATTGTTCGATTGAAGAATGAAGTTTAAGAAATTGTTTTGGGGCAAATAATTGTCCGTCAACTGCAACGGAAATCCCAGCATTGACGTTTTCCTAATCTTAGGGTCAAATAAATTAAAATAACCATCCTTTAGAATGTTGACATTTTCATTGTCAAACTACGTCAATACACGATCTCTCCGTCTTAGAAAAACATCCTCCGAACTTTGCCATTTTGCCACAATACTTGACAGATGAAGAAAAACACCCTCCCTGTGAAATTGACATTATATACAAAAAATAAACCTTATACGATCTTGGCAAGACGTTTACCCATCACAGCGTAAGAGGGCAAACGTCTGGGCACTTCTTCAATTTGTGTTCACACTTTTCATGTCAATGCCCTCCACAGTGCTCACAACGGGATGTAGTGTTCATCAGCAGCACATAATACATCAGTGAGGGATTTTATGCAAACTGTCTTGATTTTTGTTAAAGAAAAACTATCGCTGTCAATGAATAACTCACCCGTCCAAAATTCAATCAAAGATTAGAATATGTCGTGCGTTCCAACCTCGGATGACATAAGTGTTTCCATGGTAACGGTACATCTTAGAGATAATTCTGAAGGTTATCTTTACACCTGGAGAGGCAGGGAGAACACTAACAACATCAGATGCAAGGATCACTGTAATGTAAGGGCTTTCCGGATCTTAAAGGCGCACACTCGACAGTCTTTTGCAGGAAGCAGAGAGAACACTAACAACATCAGATGCAAGGAGCACTGTAATGTATTAAAAAAGGGCTTTTCAGATCTTAAAGGCGCACACTCGACAGTCTTTTGCAGGAAGCAGAGAGAACACTAACAACATCAGATGCAAGGAGCACAATGTAAGGGCTTCTCGGATCTTAAAGGGGCACACTCGACAGCCGTTTGCAGGAGGCAGGGAGAAAACTAACAACATCAGATGCAAGGAGCACAATGTAAGGGCTTCTCGGATCTTAAAGGGGCACACTCGACAGTCTTTTGCAGGAAGCAGAGAGAACACTAACAACATCAGATGCAAGGAGCACAATGTAAGGGCTTCTCGGATCTTAAAGGGGCACACTCGATAGCCGTTTGCAGGAGGCAGGGAGAACACTAACAACATCAGATGCAAGGAGCACAATGTAAGGGCTTCTCGGATCTTAAAGGGGCACACTCGACAGTCTTTGCATGAGGCAGGGATAAAACTAACAACATCAGATGCAAGGAGCACAATGTAAGGGTTTCTCTGATCTTAAAGAGGCACACTCGACAGTCTTTGAAGGCGGCAGGGAGAAAACTAACAACATCAGATGCAAGGAGCACAATGTAAGGGCTTCTCGGATCTTAAAGGGGCACACTCTACAGTCTTTGCAGGAGGTAGGGAGAACACCAACAACATCAGATGCAAGGAGGCCTACTGTAATGTAGGGGATTTTCTGATCTTAAAGGGGCATCCTCTGAAGACTTCGACAGGAAGCAGCGAACACACTAACAACATCAGATCATAGAGCAAGGACCAGCGAAGCACAATGTACTGTGGCTTTTCGGATCTTAAAGGGGCACACTCGACAGTCCTCCCGTATTTTTGTGATATCGCGTAAACAATCCTAGCAGGAACAGCGAACAAACTGACAACAAACATCATCAGATTATTGAGCAAGAACCAGTGAGGCACTTTAATGTAAGGGCTTTTCTGACCTTAAAGTGACAGTCCACCCATCCAGAAGCAGAACACACCTCTTCTTCCTTCTGTTTAGGTGACTGCTTTACGAAAAAAGAATTGGATTTTAAGAGAATTCCTGAAATCATGAAAAACGTACAAAGAGAAATAAAATAACAAGTGAGACTAGAAAGACTGCCCCCTCCCCCCCCCCACCCCCATCAGAACGCTTTGGGGTTAGCGATTTTTCAAGTCCAAAACAAGTTTATAATCATAATATTTACAAGAGAGGACATGTTTTCAATACACACTGCATCGTCCAAAACAAGGAAAAGCCACACTCCAATTTGATTTGTCTCTCTCTGTATTTCAGCCACCGTCTTAGGTCTAGTTTGGAACACCTACGAGTTTCTAGGAATCTTGAGCAAACACCTCAAGTCTCAGGCAATACCGCTCCTTAGCTTGTCAACATCACTCTCTGATTACTCACTGTGACCTTTCTTGCCCACTCGTTGTCAACGTGTATTCCCGAATTGCATATTAAAGACACTGGACACTATTGGAAATTGTCAAAAACCAGTCGTCTCACTTGGTGTATCTCAACATATGCAGAAAATAACAAACATGTGAAAATTTTAGCTCAATTGATCGTCGAAGTTGCGAGATATTAATAAAAGAAGAAAAAAAAACCCTTGTCGCACGAAGTTGTATGCGTTTAGATGCTTGATTTCGAGACCTCAAATTCAAAATCTGAGGTCTCGAAATCAAATTCGTGGAAAGTTACTTCTTTCTCGAAAACTACGTCACTTCAGAGGGAGCCGTTTCTCACAATAATTTATACTATCAACCTCTCCCCAATACTCGTTACCAATAAGGTTTTATGCTAACAATTATTTTGAGTATTTACCAATAGTGTCCACTGCCTTAAAGTTCCCACCCCTATCAACAAAAAACATCAAAATATTACCCTTTTTCCTTTAAAGAAAGTCTAATTGTTTTATTGTACGTTGGTCTTTTTTTTGGCAAGCATTTATGAATGAGTATGTGACATTCGACAAAAAGATTTTAAGATGCACTGACGTCTGACAAATGAGGGCGCTGTTGCGAGCTCAAAAAAGGCGCGCACCGATTATTTTCAACTGAGTAAGATCTAATAATAGGAACAATTATGTCCTAACCAGCTTGATAAAATATATTCTATTCATAAAACGAAACTTTTGCTACACCTGTCATTAAAGGCAGTGGACACTATTGGTAATTACTCAAAATAATTATTGGCATAAAACCTTACCTGGTAACAAGTAATGGGGAGAGGTTGATAGTATAAAACATTGTGAGAAACAGCTCCCTCTGAAGTGACCTAGTTTTGGAGAAAGAAGTAATTTTCAACGAATTTGATTTCGAAACCTCAAGTTTAGAACTTGAGGTCTCGAAATCAAGCATCTGAAAGCACACAACTTCGTGTGACAAGGGTGTTTTTTTCTTTCATAGTTATCTCGCAACTCCGACGACCGATCGAGCTCAAATTTGAACAGGTTTGTTATTTTATGCATATGTTGAGATACACCAAGTGAGAGACTGGTCTTTGACAATTACCAATAGTGTACACTGTCTTTAAAGACACTGGACACTATTGGTAATTTTCAAAGACAAGTCTTCACAGTTGGAGTATCTCAACATTATGCATAAAATAACAAACCTGTGAAAATTTGAGCTCAATCGGTCATCAAAGTTGCGAGATGTTAATGAAAGAAAAAAAAACACCCGCCACAAGAAGTTGCGTGCTTTCATATGCTTGATTTCGAGACCTCAAATTCTAAATATGAGGTCTCGAAATCAAATTCGTGGAAAATTACTTCTTTCTCGAAAACTACGTCACTTCAGAGGGAGCCGTTTCTCACAATGTTTTATACCATCAACCTCTCCCCATTACTTGTAACCAAGAAAGGTTTTATGATAATAATTATTTTGAGTAATTACCAATAGTGTCCACTGCCTTTAAGCAATCAACAACTTCTATAGAAAAAAGGTAACTGTCTACTGCATCGTAAACCACGGTCTTTATACAAAAAAAAACAACCCAAAACCGAATGCACAAAACAAGTTAGTGTTTTTTAAACTAATTTTGTAAATAAATGGTCCCCAACTTTACCACAATAAGGTCAAAATGACATTTCTGTCGGCCCTCGACCTAAATAAAACAAATTAGCCGCTTCTAGGATCTTCCCTGAGGTAAAGATGTAATTTAAGCTCCGGTCTTACCAACATTCTCACCCCCGCAACTATAGAGGCCATAGAGGAGATGGAGCTCTCTGACGATCAAAACTTCATCTTGTGATCTGAGCCAACTTCAATAGAGCTGCTTAAGCATACAAAAAATAGCTAAGCACAAACACAATCTCGCTTTTACTAGAATAAGGTTACAAGACTACCATGCCATGAGTACACAATAATGACTGGTATCCTGTTCATTTCTACTTAAGCAGACAAAGCATTATTCCACAAGACTATAGTATTATACTCCCATATACAGTGTAATGCTTAATGTTCAAGAAGACACGAAAAAACACCTGTCTCACAGCTATTTACAGAAGAAAACAATCATTGGCTTTTGCTCATTTCAACAAGAGGAGTCCCAGTGCCCGTAATTGAGTCATCACCCTCTAAATCAAAAGGACAGTGTAATTTCCCAAACTTCGGAGCATCAATCTTGAAAAATGTTCATGTAGTGCCTACACTGCCTCCCGGGAAGTAGTATTTACAGGGACTGGGTCTGGTCCTTGCTCTATGGTCTATGTCATCCAAAACACATCAAGTTTGCAGTCAACAGGCCACAATTCATGCAATTGGGCAATTTTGTTACACTGTTTTCCTTTTCTTTGGGTCTTCAATCTGTCTAGAATACTGTTTATGATTCTCTGTTTATAGAGGGGTGCGCCCCTTTGAAATTGGGCTCCGAATTTCGGTGCATAGGCGGGAGTAGAGTGTAGAAGTTGTGTGGGGGAGGCGAGTGCCCAGCCCAATGATACGGATACTTCACGGAGGTAGCGAAGTCGATTGCCTGTTCATTGCACTGGTGCTCTTGAAATGCTCTAGAAGAAATGTACAATTTCCTCATAGGGTGCCCTTTACTAAAGAAAATGCCTTGGTGCCCCAGCCCTTTCAAAAACGAAGCATGCAGGCATGAGACTATCGTACGTCTCGCAATATTACACTCGTGGCATCCACTCGTTTTGATCAACTACATTTTGTGATGAACCAGGAAAGTACAAAATGCTCCACCCCCGCATCCTTCCTTAAAAATAAATAACCTCCCACGACGGGCAACAACCTGATCACAAGAGGCATAATGATAAATAGCAACACAAAATAAGCATTGGGATATTTGATAACATCCGTAAGGAAAACGAAGAAGCGAAATAATAAGAAGAAAAAGAAACCGAAGACGAAGAGAAAAGAAAAGGAAAAAAGCGCGAAGGAAAGCAAACTCCTAGCATGAATTACTATTAGGGACGGTATATCGTATGGTAACTACTCATAAAATGAATGACAAAAACAAACCTGCTTGGTTATATAAACTGCAGCTTTCGAAAGTATAAAGTATTTTGAGCACCAAAAAAGATATAAGTTTTTATCCCCCTCAAATTTGAATCCGAGAAACGCTACTCTCAGATACTTTTTTCATAATTGCGTATTCTTATAGTATAGGGATTATTCTTCATGCCCCATGGACACCAGTCCGGATTTGCGGAGATCTCAAAGACGCAACTACCTTTTGAAATGTTCACAGGTTAAAATTTAAACAAAATAACTGTTACAAAAACCAAAGGTACACTTTGCCTTTAAGAAAGAGCTTATAAGAAGGTAGTAAAAAATGAATACAAGACCCAATAACGATTCAGTTGACAGAAAAACCAGACAAATATTTTTGGCAGTGTTGTGTAACCAGCCCTGCGACACTGTTAAAAAATACTCCGTACTTGTGTTGCTGCAAAATCCAGCCACTAATTAAAATTCCACCTGTCAACCATCGAATGCACCCGTCATATTTTTTCCCACGCAATTGTACCCAATTGCCATGGTAACTAAATGAGATGTGGGAGGTATTTTTCACTGAGGAGTTTTCTTGTTATAAAAGTAGTAGGGGAGGGGTGGATTTTGAGAGGAGCATTGCAAGTGCGTTGACCTTATGCTTTTAGAACAATCTCCGTAATATTTATCGATACCAGCGTCGTAGCTAGGATCTTTGTAGGGGTGAGGGTGGGGGGGGGGGGGGCACAGGGGTGAAGGGGCGGGGTGGGGGGGGGGCAGGTGGAGTGGGTTTAGTCAGTCGTTGGGTCATGCTTTTATTGCGGGGAAGGGGGACGCTGCAGGGGGACACAATCTGCTTATTTTTTGGGGGGTAGCGATCCCTTTTGTGCTTGTTCAATGGGCCTAGGCCTCTAGATTTCACAAGCGCATTAGTTTCATCTTCCTCCTTTCCCCCTTTTTTGAGCAATATTGCGATTTTGCTCGTGGGGGAGTGAAACATTCATGTTATTTTTCAAATTTATTTATTTGTTGTTTTGTGGCGGGGTGGATCTATACATAGCCTACATGCGTCAAATGGTCAGCGTACATTTTTGTTCAATTTAGCTAGACCTACGTCTTAATCAACCCATACAAGAAAACCTATCCTCTAGAAGGTAGTAAAAAATGAATAGAAGACCCAATAACGATTCAGTTGACAGAAAAACCAGACAAATATTTTGGCAGTGTTGAATTGTGTAACCAGCCCTGCGACACTGTTAAAAATACTCCGTACTTGTGTTGCTGCAAAATCCAGTCACTAATTAAAATTCCACCTGTCAACCATCGAATGCACCCGTCATATTTTTTCCCACGCAATTGTACCCGATTGCCATGGTAACTAAATATGATGTGGGAGGTATTTTTCACTGAGGAGTCTTCTTGTTATAAAAGTAGTAGGGGAGGGGTGGATGTTGAGAGGAGCATTGCAAGTGCGTTGACCTTATGCTTTTGGAACAATCTCCGTAATATTTATCGATACCAGCGTCGTAGCTATGATCTTTGTAGGGGTGAGGGTGGGGGGGGGGCAGGTGGAGTGGGTTTAGTCAGTCGTTTAGTCATGCTTTTATTGCGGGGAAGGGGGACGCTGCAGGGGGACACAATCTGCTTATTTTTTGGGGGGTAGCGATCCCTTTTGTGCTTGTTCAATGGGCCTAGGCCTCTAGATTTCACAAGCGCATTAGTTTCATCTTCCTCCTTTCCCCCTTTTTTGAGCAATATTGCGATTTTGCTCGTGGGGGAGTGGAACATTCATGTTATTTTTCAAATTTATTTATTTGTTGTTTTGTGGCGGGGTGGATCTATACATAGCCTACATGCGTCAAATGGTCAGCGTACATTTTTGTTCAATTTAGCTAGGCCTACGTCTTAATCAACACATACAAGAAAACCTATCCGTTCGTGTTTGACGAAAACATCGCCAATAAGAGACTGCCCGGCCCCTAAAACTCATTAATTGGGAAAACTCTTAAGCTTCCAAGAAAACAACTCTCTCAAAATACACAGCAATAACCTCATTAGAATCAAGCTGGAAGGTTCAAAGTACTGGACAGTGCGTCATTTCTAGCCATGGTGCAGTACGCTGGCTTAGGGTGTTCATTAAAAACTAATGATGGTGGCTTAAAATAAAAGAAAAACTAGAAGAGATAAAAAACACGAAAACAACTTTCAATTTGACCCTAGCACTGATACCAGGGCCCAATTTCATGGCTCTGTTTACCGCCGAATTCTGCGCTTCCGATCACGATTCCCCACAATTACGTGCAAGCGCCGAATTTCTGCGCTAGCCTTGTAAGCGTAGAATGCCTAATGAAGTGGAGTACGCACGCGCAGAAGCCAAAATTTGCCGCTAGCCCGTGAAATGCGCTTGCCGTAAGCACATAATTCTCTGCTTCCGTAAGTGCCGATTCTGTGCTTACGGTAAGCAGAGCCATGAAATTGGGCCCTGGATATCTGGACCGTAGGCGTTCTTGAATCCAGGGCTTTGGCGTGGGCTCTAGTCAGTTATTTAGAAAATGGACGCTTTCCACATGGGGCTTTAAACAGGAAGCCGGAGCCCTCAGCCCAAGCCGTTTTTATTCAAAAAGGCCAAAGATGCCTCCAACATCTTGTCTGCCATCATCCACAGCAAATACGTTAACCTATTGTATACGGCCGTATTGATTTAGAAGCCACGGCTATGACTTTTGCAATTACGTCTTGTACCGTAACTATAATATCGGGCATGATGAAGCAACCATCCAGTCACAGACAATCAATGGACCCCTGCCAAGACAAGCAACTTTGTAATTACAAAATATGATAACAGATATAAGTAAACAAAACTTCGCATGGAATTTTTCAGTTGTCAATGACATTACAACTACGATACAAAGAGTATACAACTATATCTTGACATAGTTACTTCTCTCCATCCAGGAGTGCAAATGGGTTCAAGCGAATGTGGAGTGACCTGCAATGGACTAACATCCTGTCCAGGGGGAAAAGAAATAGTCTCAGTCGTTTAGACAAAGAAACCGAATAATATAAGCACTGGACTTCAAAAGACAATAACTCAGGCACTTATCAAATAAGTTTTCTATTTTTGCACTTTATTCAGAGGCTGTTCTAACAAGCTAATAGGCATTGGACACTATTGGCAATTACTTAAAATAATGACATGTATCAGCATAAAACCTCACTTGGTAACGAGTAATAGGGAGAGCTTGATAGTATAAAACATTGTGAGAAACGGCTCCCTCTGAAGTGAGGTAGTTTTTGAAAAAGAAGTAATTTTCCACGAATTTGATTTTGAGACTAAAGCATCTGAAAGCATAAATGTATTCTTGAATTGAATTGAATTGAAAGCACACAACTTTGTGACAAGTTTTTTTTTTGCATATCATTAATATCTCACAGCTTCGACGACCAATTGAGTTCAAATTTTCACAGGTTTGTTATATATTTGATGCATATGTTGAGATACACCAAGTGAGACGACTGGTCTTTGACAATTACCAATAGTGTTCAGTGTCTTTAATCATTTAGACACATACTTATGTTATGACATCCCTAAGTTACCTCCCTAACCCATTGTGTAGATCAATGACCTTTTCACACATAAACTTAGCAAGGGTCCCTTGCTAAATTTTAACATGATTGTGAAATTTTACAAAATGAACCTCGTATGAGAGGAATTTTGTTTATGAATGTCCAAATATCCCTTGTGAAATCTTGTCACCCAGAGGAGTTATCAGAGCATGGGGTTAGCGGAATATAGGGATGTCTGAACATAGAGCAATCGGCTAACACTATGTACATTTCATTTTCTTACAACTCCATGAAATGAAGAATTGTTTTCTGATCGTGCGAAGGGTAAAATGTCATACATACAACTCGACCGTATTGTTCATTTTGATAAACTTTAGATGAAAACCAAATCTTGTTCAAACAACTACTTTTAGCAGATACTTTCAACTTTTTCTTGAAGTATTAATTACAATATTTTGAAATTGTTTCATTTATGTACACGCCTCATAAAATCTTCAGTCACAAATAAATTGAACAGGAAAATTACAAGCTTTTATGTCCATATGGTTTGAGTCGAAGTGCAAGATGCTTTTGAGAGTCCCTTATAACTCATTACAAGAATAATGAAGACGATCAGAGCACACTGATCGAAACGTCGGGTTGAAACCAACGTTTCAAAGTTTCAAGTCCCACTTTGTATTATAATAATGTAATAATAACTCTTATGTTTTTTTAAATGCAGATGATGTAGTTTTTATAAACACTGGGTATCACTAAATAAAACCTATTTTGTTAATAATATTTGTTCAATACTTTTACTATTAATTATAGGGTCTGGAACAATATTAAGGTCGGGAAGGGAATTTGTATTTACAAAAATTGATAGCGCTTCATTTGTCTTAAAATTATATTTTGAAACAAAAGAGGAGTACCATGAAAGTGGCTTACTGGTCCACGTCCGAAATGAATTGGCAGACAGCTATGGTGGTTCAGATGCGACACTGACAGGTTTTTTTTTTCTCGCAGTGACTAACTACGAACAAAACTTTATACTGCCCTCTGTGTTGGAGTAGGGTGAGATTTTTTACTCAATAGAAGTCTTCATTGTCCTTAGTCTTGAAGACGCCAGACGCTTTCTGATTCTTAATCTGGTCTTGACTGTTATAAAGCGTCCCAACCTGTTTAGACCAAAAAGAAGAACAATAAATGATTAGAAACAATTCATATGGTGCCAAAAACATACTCTAAAAACTTGACTAAAAGTTATTCATAATAATTAAACATAACATTAAAAAATAAAGGCCAAAAGATATTTTAGATATACATAAAGAAATCACAAATAAACAAAACAAAAAACAATTAAAGTTTATAAACAGACTTAAAAAAATAAAATAGTTGAGTACTGAAACATTAATTATTAAACAACGGAATTATATAATAACTATTATCTGTAGTATGAAATCATTAATCACAGAAATTAATAAACATATTTATTCTTGAGCAAATATCAAAAATCAAAATTAAATGAACTTCAACTCAATCCATTGATTTCAATCACAATGGAGATAAATGGAATAACGCCTAATGAAGAAGAAATAATGTCACATGGGGGGTCACATAACCTGGCGTGGGGTCAAAAGTAACACCTAAAAATCATACATAAAATATCAAATGCAAACAATTCAAATACACACATGCTAGTAAAGATAAAGAGAAATAAATCCGGAACCAGACTATCTCTGCAACAATAATGCAATGAAGTACATAAAGTCAAACACAAGATTGAATGTTGAGACTTTACACATGGCATAGAATGTCAAACACAAGATTGAATGTTGAGACTTTACACATGGCATAGAATGTCAAACACAAGATTGAATGTTGAGACTTTACACTTGGCATAGAATGTCAAACACAAGATTGCACATTCACTTTTGCACATTCACTTTTTACTTGGTAATAAATTCAACAATAATGCAATGAAAAACATGAAGTCAAACACAAAATTGAACAGTCATTTTGTACTTGGCAAATACATGAACAGTCATTTTGCACTTGGCAAATACTTATTCAACAATAATGCATAGAAAAACATGAAGTAAAACACAAGATTGAACAGTAATTTTGCACTTGGCAAATACTTATTCAACAATAATGCATAGAAAAACATGAAGTAAAACACAAGATTGAACAGTCATATTGCACTTGGCAATTACTTATTCAACAATAATGCATAGAAAAACATGAAGTAAAACACAAGATTGAACAGTAATTTTGCACTTGGCAAATACTTATTCAACAATAATGCATAAAAAAACATGAAGTAAAACACAAGATTGAACAGTCATATTGCACTTGGCAATTACTTATTCAACAATAATGCATAGAAAAACATGAAGTAAAACACAAGATTGAACAGTCATATTGCACTTGGCAAATACTTATTCAACAATAATGCATAGAAAAACATGAAGTAAAACACAATATTGAACAGTCATATTGCACTTGGCAAATAACTTATTCAACAACAATGCAATGAAAAACATATGGTCAAACACAAGATTGAATATTCACACTGTACTTGGCAAACAATTTGCAGTCGTTTGCCAAGTGAAAGCAAACCTAATTCATGTGATACATAACAATGACAACGAACTGGTTTTCCACTGTTTTGAATCTGATTATTATTAATTTGGTAATTAATACAAGAAAACAACATATCATGCAAAGAAAACGAGATAAAACTGTAAATATGATGCACAGTGCTCTCATACGGTCGAAATTACTCAAATTAAAATAAACCACAGTTGGCCCTCAACTTTTTCCGGTGACTGGACAGCAGTCAGTCAGCTTTTTCACTAGCCCATGATCAAATAAAATAGCAATGCTTTTCAGTACTGACCTAGTCATCCAGACCACTAGGAGTGAATTTTAACTGATCCTCATGTGTTTTAACTGGTGAACCACTGTTAAAGGCACTGGACAAAATTTGTAATTTTTCAAAATAATTGTTAGCAGTTAATAGAGGTGTTGATAGTATAAAACATAGTCAAAATGGCTCACTCTGAACTGATGTAATTGATTAACAAGGGGCCCAAAGAAATCTCATTGTTACGGTTTTTTCCCCGTTATCAGATTTCAACAAAAATGGAGACACAACACTGACCTGTGAGCTGCTTGTTGCCTCCTCAGGTTTCTTATCGTCTCGTACCCTCAGGAAACGAGGAAATCTTAACGAGATTCCCTTCTCGGGGTCAACCTAGGGTTCAAGAAAAAGGCGGGACAAAAGAATGAGTGGGTAGGGCCCAGGGTAGGGAGTCGAGTTGTTTTGATGACCATGTCATTCAAAAAGAAAAAAATGATTTGATTTGACTTAAGAGTAGAGAAGAATAGCATTATTCTGTAATTCAACTATAATTTGGTAAAGTCACAAACACAAAGAGGGAGGCTTGAGGCATTTTTGTGGTTGCTCTATTACGGGAGAAAAAAACAAACGTCAACGGAAAAACAGAGCCAGCCTACAACTTCAAAGTCAATTGGAGTTCAGCCGCGCTACAGGAAAAAACCAGGGACCTCTTTCAGAGAAATTCACAGCTCAAAAATCTAACGAGCATAAATAAATATGATTTAGCAGTAACTGGTTACCAGCCAAAATGTCATATAATATGTACTGAATAAGACTGATCCCCTGCTCCATTTGTTAATCTTCTTGTTACAAAATTATTTAAAGAACCGCACGTGACTGAATTGTTCAGGACTCGAGCTTAACAAAACACAATAACACAAATGTTCAGAGTCGGAAGCACCCTAAAGATTAAGTTTTATAGCAAAATAAGAAACTTATTAAATACCTTTTTATATAATACACAAGAATCAATGAGATCAAGCAATAATTGTCCACGTTCTAGATCATTCATTCGTGAGGGTGATCTGTAAACTCAAACATCTTTTCTTTTCTTTCAAGATTCTCCTAAAGACGAATACAGTTCGAAACGTCGAGACCCAACCGGCTCTTTTCAGAGCCAACACTCACTCAGCGGAGATTTACACATGGTTGTACCCGCAAGTTTACTATTTACTTATAGTTTCTTCTTATCCTTTTTTTATACATAAAACATACGGCATTCCGTAGGTGTTTTCGCATTTTGGATCTTCCCACTCTTCTTTCAGAGGATTGTGTAAAATCAACCTGAAATGGTCTCAGTTCAGCCTTTTGCGGCATATACATTTTAAATACAATAAAACCATTTAAAATTGTATCAAATTAATAATGAAAGGGCTTTCATTGGGTTTTTGATGACAAAATTGTGCCTATGGTAAGAAATAAGGAAATTTTTAAGCAGATAAATGTTCTAAGTAATTTTGTTTTCAGCCAATCAAAGTGGTTGCTTTGTTTCCAACACTATTTTTGAATATTTATGTAAGTTACAAACTGTTGCTTTCTGGGATTTTTTGGGGCATTTATTTTGTCCTTAAGTTTTCCAACATCGGTGGCATGAACTTGGGCCGTTGCAATAGAAAGGCTTATTCCTAACTCAATTGACTTACAATGCCGATGGCCGCTCGGTGGGTTGGTGATATAGAGAGATCGGCCGCTTTGACCTCCCAAACCTGAACCGCATCAAACCAATGGTCAGGGATGTGGCTGCTGTCATGGCGATAGTACGGACGGGGCTTCTCGATGACGTGAGTTTTGAAAAACTTACTGTGTGAGTCTAACTCATCATCTTTTAGTCCGGTTCCAATCTGAGAGAATGAAATCAAAATTAAATATTTTAATTTGTAAGACAGCCCTGATACTTCAAGGAGGCAATTGACTCTGTTCACCCTGGTCACTGCCTTGGTGCCAGACAGTTTCCTCAAAGGGTGCCCTTCACCAAGGAGAAAATGCCTTCAGGCCCTTGCCCTTTCAAAAACAAAACTCTTTAAAAAATAAAGCATAAAATTGTTGTGTCATGACCAGGATTGGAACCCACAACCCAGTGACTAAACCACCAGTACTTGAAATGCTCCAAACCGCTCCACCATCACACCCCATTTAATTTCACTGATTACAAAATGTGTTTGCTAATGTTCATTTGTGTCATGTGATAAAAACAAACTGCAACTCAATTAAGAATCACTCAAACAGCATTCAAATTCACAAATGAACAAGACCTGTGCAATGCACTGGCATGTCACCATGACTTTCATGACACCAAATGAAAAAGTATCAACTAAAATCGCCAGATTACGTGACTCACTTTACAGATTGTCTGGAACTCTTCATTTTCTTCATCGTAACAAGCCAATAGGAATCCTCCGTATGTTCCTGCCCTCTTGCCACGCCCGTGGTAACCTCCAATCACCACCAAATCAAGGGTGTCGCCAACACCTTCAAGGTAGTCTTTCTTCAACTGGAATGAAAGAGATATTACACAATAGGTAAGAAAATTACTAGTCTAAGATCACAGATCTACATAAAACTGACATGGTCTAATGATTATGATGATAGCAGAAAACATCCCTTGAAATATATTTGTCTACAATGTCATATTTTGATAAGGCTTTAAATTTGGATAGTTCAATTTAAGACTTTTCAGTACTTTTTAAGAATCTGTAGAAACCCTGACAAACCCTGAGCCTGCTGTTGTGAACCACCGGTTCTTTTGAGAACCAACACTACTCTAAGAGATTTACACACATGGCACTACCCGAAACCTAACCCAGTCATACTCCCGTAGTGCAAAGTTTCAAAATCCTACATGTCAAATTACTTGAAATAAACCTACTTTGAGCCAGTTGTGTGAGCGCCTCGCAATCTCATATGTGGCATCGTCATCCAGTGTCTTTACCATCAACCCTTCACAGTTACCTACAAACAGAAGGAAAAAAAGAGGTCATTTCTGAACAGCACCCCACACTAACATTGCACTTTTGCTGTCAGACAAACATGCCACACCACGTACGTGATCACTGCGTCAACGACGTGCCAAACTGCACTAGTAGTGTAGTAGTCACGGGTAGGTACAATTCGGATGTAAGCGCGAGTAAGTGAAATTTCACACTGTTGTCTGAGATCCGGGTACTTCGCTTCTATTTTTAGCATTAGTGCCAAATCACACTGCAGCGATAACGAAAAAGATAATGCATTCTATTGGTTGAATTGCTCCATGCAGAATACGCACACGGTCATTCAAGTAACAGAATGCGTTCACTTCGCTTCGTTATCATTATCGTTCTTGTTATCGCTGCAGTGGGACCTGGCCTTGAGTGCGGAATGCTATTAGGCTGGCTTGGATGCAACTGGAAGTGTCACTTATTCAGTGCCCATTTTTTGTGCTTTGAACCTAAATTGCCGAGCTTGTCTTCTCTCCATTGTGTTCTTGGCTAGTACAATCAATCAATCAATCAATCAATCATTCAATCAATGCTGTAGAAATCACAGTAAACCAAACTGAATAATACAAAATGCAATAATATAGTTGTACATGTGCACTTTATAAAAGTGGCAACATCTAGGTCCATGGAGACGCAACAGCTTTTGTTCCCCAGTCTATGGACGGACAGACAAAAATTACAGAAATACATGAAAATACAGAAAATCAGGCCGTTGTTATTCCCAATATATACAAGATACAAAATTAAGTACAGTGTTTAAAGACACTGGACACTATTGTTAATTGTCAAAGACCAGTTTCTCACTTGGTGTATCTCAACATATGCATAAAATAACAAACCTGTGAAAGTTTGAGCTCGATTGGTCTTTGAAGTTGCGAGATAATAATGTCACACAAAGTTGTGTGCTTTCAGATGCTTGATTACTTCCTACTCGAAAACTACATCACTTCAGAGGGTGCCGTTTCTCACAATGTTTTATACCATTAACCTCTCCCCATTACTCATTCCCAAGTAAGGTTTTATGCTAATAATTATTTTGAGTAATTACCGATAGTGTTCACTGCCTTTAAGTTCGCTTTTCCGAGATTCTTTGGCCTCACAACCAGAATTAATAAATGAAATGAAATAAATGAAGAAAACCAAAATGAAAACCATCGGTTCGAGGTCCTACCTTTGATAGATTCATCGAGGAAGACAGCAATATCTTCTGTGTCTGTAGAGATCATGGATGTAGCGTACATGAACTCTCCTTCAACCGGACTGAAGTGGGAATGAAGTAAATCACGTCTCTTACGAAGCGTCTTAGTTACCAGAGACTTAAATAAAGGAAAAGAGAGTATACATTAACTTTCTTGAAGACGATCAGAGCACACTTATCGAAATGTTGCCTTTAACTACTCAAAACGAGATATTCACACTGTGCTAATGCAAACCTCTTTGCATACTTTTACCATGCAAAGTTTCAAAACCTACATATTCACATGGTGCTACAGCAAACCCCTCTTTGATATACTTCCACCACGCAAAGTTTCAAAACCTACATATTCACATGGTGCTACAGCAAACCCCTCTTTGATATACTTCCACCACGCAAAGTTTCAAAACCTACATATTCACATGGTGCTACAGCAAACCCCTCTTTGATATACTTCCACCATGCAAAGTTTCAAAACCTACATATTCACATGGTGCTACAGCAAACCCCTCTTTGATATACTTCCACCACGCAAAGTTTCAAATCCTACTAGTGGGCTTTCTCTTCAGAAAAACGTTCTTGAAACAAACTTTACATTTTTCAAACTGCGTTCAAGCAATCTACTATTTCATAATTTTACTATTATAGAATAATAATGCTGGGTTCTCCCCGGGAATTTTAAAAACTGTGGGGGCATTCCGGACCCAAAATTTGTTGATGTTTCAAACCTGGAGCTCTACGGTGGACTACCGATAGACAACCAAGATTAGGACAAGAAGGCTGAGATTAGCAGGTCACTGTCTCAAACATGCTGAGCTGGCAGTTAGCAGGCTGGTGCTATGGGCCTCTACTCAGGGACACTGTTCCTGTAGCAGACCACCGACCACCTATGTGGGCACCTTGTGCCGGGACTCTGGCCTGCAACGGGAGGAGCTGCTTACAGCAATGGAAGACCAGTGTGTTTGGAGGGCCATCATCTGATGCGCCGCATCGACTGAATGAATTGGACGAAGCACGCTGAATTGAAACAAGGTCTTTGAAATGCTTTCTACTTGGTGTTTATCTTGGTTTTAAAAGCCCTATACTGTAAACCTGGAACATTATATGTATTTTTCGCTTGATGAATTTTTGTGAAAATGTTTTTCAAAATATACATATATATATATATATATATTTTTTTGGACAATATGCTACCTTGTGCATTAGGAGAACCATGCAAACACAATAGTGCAGGGTTTTCGTTTCCAGTCCATTTCAGCCCAAAAAATCTACAATTTTTGTCCCTTACCTCTCCATTTAGATACAAGAGATCAAAGACAAAGAGGCAGACTTGAACTTTGATTTCAGATTCATCTGCATCTTTACGCTTCCTCGTACTAAGAACTTGAAATGGCAGAATCTGCTGATTTTCTCGATCCCAGGCAACGGCTTCAGCATCCAACACGCATGACTTCACCTAAATATATAAACCCCAACAAAAATTACAATCATTTATTATTCATAAATACCTTATCCATTCTGATTGGTCAAGATAAGATCATGTTGCCATATTTAAATGTGCAATATAAATATTTGCATCCCTTGGCTGCCGCTTCCTAGGTTGAATCCTAAACAGAGTGTGATCCCTGCATAACTGCTGACTGGCACCCAGAACAAAGATATTGATGAAATTTCTAATAGCCCTGCTTTACGCAAAAAATGGTTCACAACTCTGAAGACAAGCATAATATACTGTTGAAACGTTAGACCACAGCAGCTCTTTTCAGAGCCAACATTCCCACAAAAGAGATTTAGTACATGGTTGATGATTTTTTAGTCACTTCTTGTTTTTCACACCATGAAAAGCTTCAAACACCAATCAGGAAAAAAGGTCTTACCTTGTCGGCACTGTAAGCGCTTGGTAACCGTTTGATAATGTCTGGATATTTGGAAGTATTGTTCTCTTGATTTCTACTGTAGATGTGAATCTCACCATTATCAAGCAGATGAATCTAATATTAGAAGACAAAAGAAAAGTGAAATTAATATCCAAAACGGCAGAGCTAACAAAATTTGCATCTTGCAATCAGAAGATTTTATTGAACAATCACGGAAATAATATTAAGAGTTTCAATGGCTTCTTATAAAGCGCTCATGTCCGTCACTCAGTGACGCTACTGGCACTGTAACATACAGTTTTTCCTTCAAGGTATGTGGAACTACGTTTGAGTTATGAGACCTACTCCTTAAACATAGCACCATGTTACAGGGTGCTGTGGCGCAATATGCTTCCCATCAACCCAAATGAAACCACTAATGAAGCTGAAGCATCTAAAGGTAAAAGTTATTACATTCGTCTTCATTCACTGTGAGTAGGGATTAATGACATGGCCAAAAACTTGACAAAAGGTACCAAACCCTAAGCGACAAGACCTGACCAGAAACTGTGACGTAGCTCTCGACTTGACAATACCGACCATGCTCCAGTGCATGGTTCGATATAGTCTATCTCCCTGTGCTCTATGGTTTCTGGTTAGTCTAGTCGGTCTAGTCAAGTCTAGTCGCCACCCGAACTTTCTCAAAGTTGTAGATTTAGAATCGACTAACCTGAGCTCTCTCTCCGTCATATTTATATTCACAAGTAAACGCCATATTCTGGAACCTATTGAGGACTTCCGATACCCCTTTGGTGGGATGGGCCAGCATGGGCTTGAGGGGGATGCCTGGAGTCAGCTTGCAATGGTTGGGTAGCTCTTCAAGTCCGTGCTCCAGAAGGACAGGAACTATAGCTCCGTAGTTTGGAAGCTCACTAAATATCAGGAAAAAGAATAAAAAATTATGAGCTTTTTAGTTGCACTATGTACAAAAAATCAATACAATTATTTGAACTTTTCTGGTCCAAATTACAAGCAAGATATCGGACCCTTGGAAAAAAGGAGACACAAGTCCCACTAGTTGCTAAGGCTAAAAAGCCATTAGACACTTTCGGTAAACAGTATTGTCCGAGGCCAACACTTCGTGTATCACAACTTCTATATAAAATAACAAACCTGTGGTAATTTAGGCTCAATCAGTCATCGGAGTCTGGAGAAAATAACGGGAAAACCAACCCTTGTTTCCGCACGCTTTGCCACGTCATGACATGTGTTTAAAATAAATCCGTAATTCTCGATATCGAGAATTGATATTGTTTTAATGTTTTCTCAAAAAGTAAAGCATTGCATAAAATAATATTTCAAGAGGAGTCTTTCACGATTATTGTCTGTAAACCCTGTAAGTTATTTGTAAATCTGTGATTTTTGTAATTTTTTTTCTCTACCGAAAGTGTCCAATGGCTTTAATGTGTACTTCCTGTAGAAAGCATTCTTCATTTTCACAAGCATTCAGAGCTAACCCTTTAAAGTGACAAACGATGATCGTGAAATCAACTTAAGACTTTGCATCTTACCAATATGTCGTCTTGATAATGAGAGCAGCATCATCCATCTTCTTCTTCATTGAGTCTGATATCTTAGACTTGGCAGAAATTTTACTTGGATCTAAAGGAAATGAAGAAAAGAGCATATTTACCAAAGTTAGCTCTCCAACTTGTGATTTCCTTCAAAACTTGTGATATCTACATTAAAGGCTACTTTTTGTAAGACAAAAAAACAATTTAACTAACACAGTTTGAAGATAATGGTGGTAGAAAGCTTTTCTTAAAATATTACTTGCTGAGGTGCTGTAGTTTTTGGGAAATTAGTAAAACAAGTCCAGAAAAAAAAGAAGAAAAAAAATTAAAACGTATTTTTGTGACATTGGTTTACTCATTTCTCAAAAACTACAGCGCCTCAGCAAGTAATATTTAAGGGAAGCTTTCTCCTATCAATATCTTCAAACCGTGCTAGTTGAATGTAAATCTGTGGACATTGTCTTTTGCGTCACAAAAGGTACCCAAATCCTTTTTTTAACTACAAATTTTTAACCCTTCTTAATATTGTAGAACTCAATTCAGCCTCTTTAAAGGCAGTGGACACTATTGGCAATTGTCAAAGACTAGTCTTCACAGTTGGTGTATCTCAACATATGCATAAAATAACAAACCTGTGAAAATTTGAGCTCAATCGGTCCTCAAAGTTGCGAGATAATAATGAAAGAAAAAAACACCATTGTCACACGAGTTGTGTGCTTTAATTCTGATGCTTGATTTCGGGACCTCAAATTCTAAACTTGAGGTCTTGAAATCAAATTTGTGGAAAATTACTTCTTTCTCGAAATCTACGTCACTTTAGAGGGAGCTGTTTCTCACAATGTTTAATACTATCAACCTCTCCCCATTACTCGTAGCTAAGAAAGGTTTTATGATGATAATAATTTTGAGTAATTAACAATAGTGTCCACTGCCTTTAAAACCATCTTGAAGTTTATATACCTTTTTAAAAACAAATTTCAAAAGAACCTTTTGTTCACTCTTGCTCACTTCCTTATATCCAGCGCCAAAATATTTGACAAAATCCAGTAAATAAAAAATATATTATATAATTTAAAATATTTCAGAGGGAGGGGAATCATTTAAAGGAACATCCATACCTGTTCCAGGGGGAGTAATGACAGCTGCATGACCAATAGCAACGAGTACAGACTGTTCTGCTAGACCTATGCGTAGTTTCCCACCAAGTGACCTTGAAAAGGTAAAATAATCAATTAAACAAGATAACAGAAATGAAGAACAGTTGCTAAATTTTCCTAAAATTTGTACCAGTATTGCACTTGTATTATACACCATTAAATTTATCATATAATTCATTCCACCTTTGGTGAATAATTACTCCAAAAATTAATAACCATAACAAATTTACTCAAACAACAACTTGAGCGGAATGTTTTTAACGGAAATGCTATTTTAAAATGTTATTCTGATTTGTGTACACTTCTGAATTTTTCGTAATTATCTATTAAAAAATCAGGCTCCAACCTAAAGGTTTGAAAAACTCAAAACACTTCTGCCGTTAACGGTGCGCGTCAAAATGACAATGCTTTGACGTCATGTCTGAGAATTTGCTCCACGCTGCAACAAAGCGGCTATACAAATCGGAGCTCCTAACTATGACGTAACATGAGTGATTACGGAACGGAGCTTTTCGCGAATCTTTCAGAAAAGTGCTGGATAAGGGTGTTCCAAATGATTGTTTTTTTTACACAATTAAAGCTGTTGATAATAATAATAATAATAATAATAATAATAATAATAATAATAATAATAATAATAATAATAATAATAATAATAATAATAATAATAATAATAATAATAATAATAATAATAATAATAATAATAATAATAATAATAATAATAATAATAATAATAATAATAATAACAAATTCTAATATAGCGCATTTCACAATCAACCGTATAAATGCGCTTTACATTAGTCCCCTGGTCATTGGGCCGGTAACATCCCTTTAATCTTTCTCAGCTCCCAATAGGGAGTATACAGCCCCGAGCTGCCCCGAAGGCTTTAACATTCACAATATCAACCTCTACCCTCGCAGGTACCCATTTATACCCCTGGGTGAAGAGAAGCTATTATAAGCAAAGTATCTTGCTCAAGGACACAAGTGTCATGACCGGGGTTTGAACCCACACTCCGGTGACTTGGCATCAGAACTTGAATTTGATGCTCTAACCACTCGGCCGATGTACACCATTTTGAGAAACGATTCCCTTCAAAGAAACGTGGCTTTATAGAGTGCGATTCAAAAACATTCAGTCTGAAAAACATTTCTCAGATTAAGTATTATTCTTCCTGCGTGGACATTACAGCAACAGATTTTTGGCTATATCTTAAAAAGGCTGCCATCTTTTGAAATGGAATTCTTACATGTTAGTTTATAATATGTGAACATCTAAGACTAAGGTCCAGTGATACCAACATGCTTGCTGTTCCACCAGGTTGAAAGCTTACGGGAGTAGAAGTATCTCTGTTGCAGCCCCCCTACCCCCCCCCCCCCCTGTGGAATGGCTCGCCTCTCACCCTTAGATCACAACCTGACATTTTTTCATTCAAATCCAATCTCAAAACTTACCTCTTCAGTCAAGCCTACCATTAACTTTCCCTTGGTCATATTTAAGCCCAGTGTATAGTTTTTCTAGATACCAGCGCTTTATAATATTTATTATTATTATTATTTTAAAGGACTAAAACAGTTGAACAGTTGAACAAAAACCAAAGGTATACTTTACCTTTAAAGTAGGTGAAAAAAGATTTGAAATATTACGTTATTTCTTTTTGAGATGAGATCTTACCTAATAAGATACTTGGATTCACAATCCCTGCATGCAACCAACAGACCCTTAATCTTATCAATCTTCCTCGACATCGACTGAAATAAAATTGAAGAAAAAAAAGGAAAAAAAGGAAAATCACGTTTGGTTAAAGGTGATGTATAAATGATGCTCACTATTTCTATAAAAAAGCAAGCAGAGGTCAGAGTGTCATCGGGCATGCTCAATGGTTCCCTGGATAAGAATATCTGCTCTAGAATAATGTTTAATGTTTGGTAGTATAATATTAATAATAATTTTTGGGGTTGAACAAAGAATTGACTAGAGTGGGATTTGAACCAACGACCTCCGGATTAACATGCCGGCGCTCAACCAACTGAGCTATCTAGCCCTATGATGGCGGTGTCCCTATTTTGTCAATATCTTTGTTCGGGGGTGCCAGTCAGAAGTCATACAACCGTTACCTGCCGTGTAGCCAGGGATCACACCCAAATTATGATACAACCTGGGAAGCGGCAGCCAGGGGATCACCTTAAGGGGATGCGACTGTTTGTTTCAGATATCAATATAGACCACAAGGGAAACTGACTGGGTAAATTTTGAAATGTTTTTTGGGGGTGAACAAAGAATTGACTAGAGTGGGATTTGAACCAACGACCTCCGGATTAACGTGCCGGCGCTTTACAAACTGAGCTATCTAGCCCTAGGTTGGCAGTGTCACTATTTTGTCAATATTAATAATAATAATAATAACACACATTTGTAGTGCGCCATGTCTGTCAGGAAGTACTCCAAGTGAGTTTTCAAGTTAGTTTTGAAGCTGGAGCTTGGATGTCTGAGATTCAGTGGAGGAGCATTCTAGCATCTACAAAAGAATGGTATCCCTAAGAGATGTTGATCCCCAGAAAAAAAATCCCATTGAAAAAAAGTCAATGGGATCACATTGAATCCCATTCAAAATATCAATGGGACTCATCAATGGGTTTCAATGGGATTGGTGTGGAATTTGGGACATATTCAATGGGATCCAATGGGATCCACAGGGGATTTATTGAATCATTTAATCCCATTGAATCCTATTAAAACAATGGGATCCCATTGAACCCAGTTGAATCCCATTGAATCCCATTCAAACAATGGGATCCCATTGAACCCAATTGAATCCCATTGAATCCTATTAAAACAATGGGATCCCATTGAACCCAGTTGAATCCCATTGAATCCCATTCAAACAATGGGATCCCATTGAACCCAATTGAATCCCATTGAATCCTATTCAAACAATGGGATCCCATTGAACCCAACTGAATCCCATTGAATCCTATTCAAACAATGGGATCCCATTGAACCCAGTTGAACCCCATTGAATCCCATTCAAACAATGGGATCCCATTGAACCCAATTGAATCCCATTGAATCCTATTAAAACAATGGGATCCCATTGAACCCAGTTGAATCCCATTGAATCCCATTCAAACAATGGGATCCCATTGAACCCAATTGAATCCCATTGAATCCTATTCAAACAATGGGATCCCATTGAACCCAACTGAATCCCATTGAATCCTATTCAAACAATGGGATCCCATTGAACCCAGTTGAACCCCATTGAATCCCATTCAAACAATGGGATCCCATTGAACCCAATTTAATCCCATTGAATCCTATTAAAACAATGGGATCCCATTGAACCCAGTTGAATCCCATTGAATCCCATTCAAACAATGGGATCCCATTGAACCCAATTGAATCCCATTGAATCCTATTCAAACAATGGGATCCCATTGAACCCAATTGAATCCCATTGAATCCTATTCAAACAATGGGATCCCATTGAACCCAGTTGAACCCCATTGAATCCCATTCAAACAATGGGATCCCATTGAACCCAATTGAATCCCATTGAATCCTATTAAAACAATGGGATCCCATTGAACCCAGTTGAATCCCATTGAATCCCATTCAAACAATGGGATCCCATTGAACCCAATTGAATCCCATTGAATCCTATTCAAACAATGGGATCCCATTGAACCCAACTGAATCCCATTGAATCCTATTCAAACAATGGGATCCCATTGAACCCAGTTGAACCCCATTGAATCCCATTCAAACAATGGGATCCCATTGAACCCAATTGAATCCCATTGAATCCTATTAAAACAATGGGATCCCATTGAACCCAGTTGAATCCCATTGAATCCCATTCAAACAATGGGATCCCATTGAACCCAATTGAATCCCATTGAATCCTATTCAAACAATGGGATCCCATTGAACCCAACTGAATCCCATTGAATCCTATTCAAACAATGGGATCCCATTGAACCCAGTTGAACCCCATTGAATCCCATTCAAACAATGGGATCCCATTGAACCCAATTGAATCCCATTGAATCCTATTAAAACAATGGGATCCCATTGAACCCAGTTGAATCCCATTGAATCCCATTCAAACAATGGGATCCCATTGAACCCAATTGAATCCCATTGAATCCTATTCAAACAATGGGATCCCATTGAACCCAATTGAATCCCATTGAATCCTATTCAAACAATGGGATCCCATTGAACCCAGTTGAATCCCATTGAATCCTATTCAAACAATGGGATCCCATTGAACCCAGTTGAATCCTATTAAAACAATGGGATCCCATTGAACCCAGTTGAATCCCATTGAATCCTATTCAAACAATGGGATCCCATTGAACCCCATTGAATCCCATTGAATCCTTTTCAAACAATGGGATCCCATTGAACCCAGTTGAATCCCATTGAATCCTATTCAAACAATGGGATCCCATTGAACCCAATTGAATCCCATTGAATCCTATTCAAACAATGGGATCCCATTGAACCCAGTTGAATCCCATTGAATCCTATTCAAACAATGGGATCCCATTGAACCCCGAGTAGCATGGTGCAGAAGTTGGAAATAGGCAGACAATACTAACAAGAAATTCTGAATCACCTAATTACCATATTTTCATGCAACATAATGTACATAAAAATAAACGTAATGTACAACTCAAGTATCGTTCGCAAATGAGTAATAAATGGAGGAATAAAAAAAACAGAAAAAAAAAAACCCATCAATTTGTAGAACAAAAGTCATGAACGAAACTTACAGAGTTGCCAGACATTGTAGCGATTTCCTTAAGAGTGTTGAACACTTTCAGCACAGTCAGTCTCGGTGGGGTAAACATCGTTCGCTGGTTGCTACGGCTACTCTGTTGGGTTATAAAAGTATACACTTGAGAATAAAGAAACAATGGGGGACTAGTGAATTTTACTACTCGCCTAGTCGCACCTTGAATAGTCGCGAATACGACACTAGTCGCGACTATGTGCAAGCCCAATATAGTAAAATTCAAGCTAAAAGTAGTGAAGAATTGTGTCACTGATATCTGATTGTGTTTTGTAAGTAAATTATGATGTCGTGAATAGCCTTTGGGTTCCCCAAACAGGTAGTCACGACTATTTTTGAAGTTGTCGTGGCAGCACGATTAATCGGGTAATTAAAAAATAATAGTCGCAGCTTGACTAATCAATCAATAGTCGCGTCGACTACGACACTAGTTGCCCAGGCCCACCCACAACTTCTTCTTCGTTGTGACTGTAATTCAAGCAGGGCATGCAAGGTGTTGTGTAATGCATTATTTATTTCATCATTTTTTTTTCATGAGAGATAGCCTTACATCAAGGCCGGAAGGCCGCTTCAAGGTGAGGGCTGCACTTAAAAAGGCAGTGGACACTATTGGTATTTACTCAAAATAATTATTAGCATAAAACCTTACTTGGTAACGAGTAATGAGGAGAGGTTGGTTGTATAAAACTATGAGAAACAGCTCCCTCTGAAGTGGAGTACTCTTCGAGAAAGAAGTAATTTTCCACAAATTTGATTTCGAGACCTCAGATTTAGAAATTGAGGTCTCGAAATCAAGCACCTGAAAGCACACAACTTCGTGTGACAAGGGTGTTTTTTCTTTCATTATTATATATCGCAACTTCGATGACCGATTGAGCTCAAATTTGCACAGGTTTGTTATTTTATGCATGTGTTGAGATACAGCAAGTGAGAAAACTGGTCTTTGACAATTACCAATAGTGTCCACTGTCTTTAAATGATAGTTGCCACCTACTCCTAGGACTGAAACAAGGCTACCCCTTCACAGTCCATATATGGATATAGCAAAGGGTATCATCCACTAAAGGAGCCTGGTTTTACGAAGAAATTATGGTCAAGTGCCATGCTAAAGGCTTGGGTCTGTCAGTGTGTATTTCAATGCAAGCCTCCTTTTTTATTCAATCAGATCTTTTTTCGAAATTCATTTCTGTTTCTTTCTTTTGAACTGAAATATGTTAGAATCACCAAGGCGCCTTTACTACAAATCTTGGAGAATGTTAAAACATCCATGAAAAATCAAAACAAAAATCCTTACCTGAGCAACGAGTCCAAGATCCCCTTGTGTAGCTGCATCAGCTTTGACTTTCTCTAACGTTCGACCTGCACCAAGAATCAATCACACAAAAGAATCTCTCAATCACAATATTATTATTTATTATAACCATTATATTTCCGGTAATGAAACCCAGGATAATAATAATAATTAATAATTAGGGGGGCTAATCATCCTTACTCGCAGCTAAGAGCTGAATTGCAAAGGACGCGGCTTTAGCGTGTTCATGAAGCAGGCATGCAAGGGCGCCTTTGGCTGCCAGCCACATCAACCCATTATGACCACGGAGCACAGCCAAGATCAAAAGTGTTTGATTTTTTTTCCGAGGGAGGAAAACCGGATGCTCTGGAAAACCCTCGTGGCACAGCAGAGAACAAATGTACAACTCAACTCACATGTGGCCCCAACCGGGAATCGCACCGGGGTCACCTTGGTGAGAGGCGAGCTTTTTACGCACACGCCAATCATGCCACCCAAAGATGCATTATAAGTGAACTTAATCATTGTAGATCGCAAGCCTGAGGAAACCTTTAAACAAGGATGCTTGCTATGTGCACCAGAAACACCGGGGTTAACCCCTACTCTTCCATGATAAGCGTTATGGGTTCTAATGTCCCATCCGAAGGACAAAGCAATTGTGGTAAAGTATCTTGCTCGAAGACACAAGTGCAATGACCGAGGCTTGAACCAACACTCTGCTGTTTAGAAACACCAGAGCTTGAGTCTGGTGCTCTTAATTGCTCTACCATGCCCCGACACAACTGATTATATGAACTCTTTGGACCAAAGGACAATTGCTTGGGACCTCCCAAAAGACAGTCTGTATGATGGAGGTGAACAGGGGTATCCTGTACCAAAGAGTGAAGCAAGTTCCATACTTCGGAATAGACATACACTAGTTATCGAATTATGCCAGTCAATATGTGTTTTATAACACACCTCTGTCTTAAATGTGAAATAAGAACAGAAATCTATAAGAAAAGAAAGGAAGTTTTGTAGTTGCTGTTCACGGTTCAAGTCAAGAGAGGGCACTGTAACCAGACACTATTTTCAAAGACTAGTGCCCGGCTGGCAGTATTCCCGCAAAACACGCAAGCGAGGTGACTAGACTATATTAGTTCACTCCACATGACCGTGTTTCAGCCAATCAGAATACAGAACAAGCAAGAGGTGTGTTATAATTATAGTTAATTCTTATCTTATAGTAATCTTGCGGGTACAACCATGTGTAAATCTCTTTTGAGGGAGTGTTGGCTCTGAAAAGAGCCATTGTGGTCTCGAGGTTTCGAACAGTATACTCAGCTTGCCTTGAGGAGAAAGAAGAAGACAAGCAGAGTATACTGTTTGAAAGGACGAGACCACACCGGCTCTTTTCAGAGCCAACACCCATGGTTGTACCCCCGCAAGGTTACTATTTATTTAAAGTTTCTGTCTGTTCAGCCACACCATGCAAAGCTTCAAACAATACAATACTTAATTCTGATCTTATCGAGCCTCAAATTACCTGTGCTTTGAGCGATGGCTTTCATGAGCAGTGTCTCTCCAATCCCTAACTCTATCCCTTCATAAGCCGGAGCGATCTTATTGAGGCACAAGTAGATGCACATCTCTAAGTCTTGGGGACTGAGCACCAAGACAGACGTCAAGAAATCCGACAGGATCTCGATGGTCTTCAAACGACCTGATGTTGCCTCAATGATCTCAAAGGTTTGAGCTAGGGCAAAGTATGGTACTCTGGAGGAACAGACGTTAGGAATAAAAAGAAATGCAGATGTTGTCAAACTTATGCAATTTGGGTTAATCAGTGAGTAATTTCAGCAGCATTTAAAAAGTTACACTTAATGAGATCAATGAGATCACGATCATACTTCTATAGAATTTATTTGGAAAAACAAGTTATGTGAAGTTCCAGTTTGATGAGTTTTCTATAATTACTTTTCTCCTTGCTTCCAGTAGGCACTGTTGACAGGATGGTAGTGAGATGCTCCCGGATTGTACGATATCTTATCCGAGGAAGACTTGGACGACATTCTGAGGGGAAAAAACAAGTTCATAAAGTTAGAATGTTAAACATCAGCCGTCGATTTCACAAAACTCTTCCTAACTTGAGACTAATCTTAGTACATATGATGAGTCCCAACCCTGCACTGTAGCATGCGGACCTTAAGATTAATCCTAAGTTAAGACGAGTTACTCGTCCTAACTCGAGATAAGACGAGTCCTAACTCTTTGTGAAATCGACGGCTGGAACTTAAAATCATGCTTTTTCAATTCACAATTTAATTCGTGAGAAATTGCCTAACATCAAAAGGTCGGACGGCCACTTCGAGGTGAGGGCTACATTTAACTGATGTTGGCTGTTGACCCAAATCAACTGCCATCAGGGGCACGTTGCCACCTACTCCTGGGGCTGAAACAGGGTTACCCCCTTCACAGTCTGTAAGGATGTAGGCATGGGTATCATCCACTAGGAGCCTGGCTGGTAAAGCAGAATGCACTACCTTCCCAATTTGTTCATGTTGTTACGAAGCAATTATGGATAAGTGCTTGGCTACAGGGCACAAGTGTCGTGACCAGGGCTCAATTTCATGAAGCCTGTAAGCACAAAAAAATTGCTAAGCACAAAAAAGTATTTCTTAACAGAAACAGATTACCAGCCAAAATTATATTAACTTCACATTGTTGTGACTGGTGCCCTACTCAATATTTGCTTAGCAAAGAAATTTGTCAAGCAGTATTTTCCGCATACAGCTTTATTAAATTAGGCCCGGCTATCGACAATAGTGTTCAAACGCTTTTTTTATTTCTTACCCAAAGAAATTCTTGGCTGGTGTCTTCGTCTCTTTAGATGGAGTCTTCTTATCATCCTCAGGCTCTTGGCTTTTCTTGACTGTTTTACTGCTTACAGGTGACGAAACCTCCTTCTTCACCTTGGGCGACTTTTCTTGAACAACTTCTTCATCCGTTTCCATTGGTTCCTCTAAAAATGTAAATAAAATATGGCACATTAATCCGAAAGGTTGTTGGTTCAAGTCTCGCTCCAGTCGATTTTTCTTTGTTCAACCTCAAATCTATTAAAAGCTTACCCTGTAAGTTTCCCTTGTGGTTTATTACTTGACATTTAATAATAAAAAGTGGCATCCCCTTAAAGTGATCCCCTGGCTGCTGCTTCCCAGGTTGTAGCGTAAACTTAGGTAGGATCCCTGGCTACGCGGCAAATACAGGTTGAATGGCTCCTGACTAGCACTCCTGAACAAAAATATTGACTAATAGGAAGACTGCCATAATAGGGCTTGATAGCTCAGTTGGTAGAGTGTCGGTACGTTAATCTGGAGGACCTGGGTGCAAGTTGCGCTCCAGTCAATTTTGAAGCAGCAAGTGTGAACAATCTTTCAGAAAATTCACTTTATTAATGTAGTCAATAAATCAAATATCAAACTATGGCATGGCCAGTACAAACAGAAACACACACCAACTTCTTACTAGATATAGTAAAAACACAGTTTACCAGATAGAGCAAAAAGCATTATCCCCAACATCGCTCGCATTTTAAATAGAACCAAACTGTTCTTGTTGTCACTTTTGGGTGGTACATTTTCTCGTCCTTTTATTGTTGTAATTTCTGTTTTATTTTTTTTTAAATATTTTTTACGTAATAATAATTATTAATTTCTCTTGGTTTTGCTTGATTTTGTAGTAGGTCTTTTGTGGCTTTGTGCATTTAATTTATATTTTTAATTTATTCTAATCTTGTAATTCAAATTTAATTTGGCCTCTGGCCATGGCTTTTGAAATGTTTTAAATAAACCACTAAAACAAAATAACAAGTTGTCTTTGCCGTGGGACTATCCAGTTCAGATAAGAAAATCTAGTTCCCTGACTTTACTTACCTTGTGGCGATGGCTTCTTCACTTCCCTTTTGGTGCCCTTTTTGGGTGGTGTTTTCTCCTTTTTTGTCTCTGACTTCTTCTCCTTTTTCTCAGATTTTTTACTCTTGGGAGACTTTTCCTTCTTTGATTTGCCCTCTGGTTTTTCCCCTGTGTGGATACAAGAAAAAAATTTGCCAAATTTGTCTATTGAAAATGAATAGAGCAGGGCTGGTTGGAACTTTGAGACCAATTGAATCCCCTTGGTCCACTCAACGACAGTATTCGTCCCGGCTGAATTCCTTTCTCCACCAAGGGAGTAACTTATAAGAAGGGCAGTTCTTTTCAGAAAATTCTGAAAATCTACTCCGTGACAAGACAAGTTATGGCTATGGCCAAGGGTGGGTAGCATCTTGGGAGAAGGTTGGTTCAATCCTTCAACACCCAAATGAACCTTGTATTACATAGAAATAATGAAACCTAATATATGATGGAATTCAAAACCTTACCTTGACCTTTGACCTCTTCCTGGATTAAATCATCACCTCTGTCAAGTTCCTCTTTCTTTTCTACTTTGACTTTTGACACCAAAGGTTGGGTTTTCTCATCAACATCGCCAGACTACAAATTAAGAAATGAAACAAAGAGACACACAACCAATCATCATCATGGAGCAGCCATCTTGCTTCTCTCCCATTCAAATCAATTAAACCAAACCAAGGTAGGAAGGGAAAACAATCGGGGCAAAATTTCATTCTCTGCTTGCCTAAAGGAAAGAATAAAACATACGGAAGCAGGATTGGCTTGAGTGCGGCATAGTCAACCAGTTTATGTTCAGCGAGATTTGTCTGTGCTTAGCAAGTTTTTAATGCTTACATGCTTTGTGAAATTGCGAACACCCTCTCCAGTACTAAACACAAACCAAACAAACAGGGCCCGATTTAATAGAGCTGCTTAAGCACAATAAGGTTGCCAGCTTAAGTACCATGTCATGTGTACAATTTATGATTGGTATCCTGCTTAGTTTTGCTTAGCACAAATGTGTCAAAAGCAATATTTTTATTTTAAAATTTTTGTTTTCAGTTAATCATTTACACAAGGTTACAAATAGCCATTTTCTGCTTAAGCAGCTCTATAACTTGGAACTCGGTCATGTTTCTCACTTTGTTATTCTTTTCTTGGATGGGTGAAGATGAGGTCTTCATCTTTTCTTGGACGGGTGAAGATGATGTCTTCATCTTCTTCATCTCAGAATCCTCCTTAGAGTTTGGAGAAGCATCCCCAGACTCATCAGTCTCCTCAGCTTTCCTCTTCCTCATGTGCTTCCTTGCTGCTCAGAGCACAGAAAAAAATGATATCTTCAAATCACAGGGATGTGATATAAGCATTAAAAAAAAATACTGACTTATGAGCGCAAAGCATGAAAGCTTGCAAGCGCTAAGCATAAAAGCTTGCGAGCACAAAAGCTTGCGAGCATGAAACCTTCCAAGTGCGAAGCCTGTTCACATACATTTATCTTTGTTTTTGAAATCCCTACTGTGCAATCTGGGGGGTTCCATTTGGTTTCAACGTCTTATGAATTTGATCTTAGTGAACAAAACTATTAATTTATTTGTTAAATTTCCTTTCATTTATTCTCCTGCGTTTCACCTCTTTGGAACCATTTCAAATCCCAACTTAAACCAGAGCCTTGCTTGTTGATTGGGTTCTCAGTCCCTACCCGATTGCAAGGGTCTTCCGCCGAAATCTTAAGTTGATTTATTTTTCTTGTTTTCTACTCATCCTGTTATTGGCGCTAATTGTGCTGTTGTATATGTTATCAAATGATATTAAAATAAAATAAGATAAAAATATCATATTGTTAGGTAGTGCCAAAAAAACCTACACCCCCCCCCCCCCACAACAAACAAAGCAAATTATTCAAGATTGGTTTACTATCAGAAACCTTGTTTAACATTTGTTATTATCCGTAATCCAGATATTTCTTACCAGTTTTTCTGAGTGGGATGCCTCCTGATGAAGGAGAGACAGTCACTATAGGATGTGATGGGGTCGAAGGTGAGTCCGGTTTGAGGTCAGGGGTCATTGAGGCTGCACCGGATGCCTCTTGCTGTAATAGAAAATGTGTAACTTTATTTCAAACTTCAACAACTGAAAGTTAAATTTAAAATACCATGACTTAACAAACTTCCCATCAGCACAAGTTCTAACATCTAGTGGCTTCTTGTATAGCACTCATGTCCGTCACTCAGTGATGCTCATTGTGCTTTAATATTATAATTGCTCGTCACTGAGCCACTTATTTTATTCCTCTCAGCTCCCCGGGAAGTATACAGCCAAGCTTAATCAACCACAAGAACAATTATGCCCTGACATAAAGAGAAGCAATTTTAGTTAAGTGTCCTCCATGAGGGACTTTCACGTTATCTTGAGTAGGCAGGACTGGAGAACATAGACGTCACTCAATAGACTACGAACAGAGGTGGGTGATGCAAGACAAACATGCAAAAATGGGGGTAAACTGACAATGATGACACCAAATGCGATTGTGGCATATCACCACAATCTATGCCACGTCTTCTACAATACCCAGCCCTTGAGGAGCAGTGCTTGAAGATCTGATGGCAGCAAACCAGAAGGCTGTGAGGTGTGCCCAATCCTTGCCAAACATTTGAAGAGTAGATAATGGACTCGAAAGAAGAAGTCAAGTGTCTTGCTCAATAACACAATGTGTCAAGTGTCATGACCGGGATTCGAACCCACACCCCGATGATTCAGCCACCAGTCCAATGCCCTAAACCATCTAACACAATGTCACTTTTACCTTCCGCTTGGGTGTTTCCACTTCCATGGGTGTGTCCTTGCTAGGTGTGGCCTTAGACTTGATGGGTGTGGTCTCCTTAGTGGGTGTGGTCTCCTTAGTGGGCGTGTCCCCTTTGCTTCCGTTGTGTAAGTTTTCACTGGCATCTTCATCGTCACTGTCCAGGATGCGGCGTGATTTCTTACGAGTCGGTTCGACGGGGGAAGCGCTGGTCCCATTCTTTACTCTTAGGGGTGACCTGTCATCTCTGGAAATGAAACACATTGTCAGCTATGTGAAAATTTGAATCTGAGTGATACTGCAGTTACGCTTCTCAGACTGTGTATTCCTACTAGGGATTATTCTTCCTGCATGGACATATTCGCTTCGTAATTTTTGGACTAAAATGTGACCACCTTAGTTTTGTTTTATTCTATAAAAATCTACGTTTATATAAAATGATTGAACGGTTACAAAAATCAAAGGTAATCTTTGCCTTTACTTAGCATTAATAGAGAATGATTTAAATTTCATTTTCAGAGCAATGTATGAGCCAGTGTAGGGAAAAAACGATCACAGGAAGAATAATTAATTGAAATGCAAATTAAAATTTCCATTTACTGATGTAGTCACTACAAAGCTTGCTTGCTTGTTAGTCACCTTTGTCACTTGATTTATAGGTCACCATCATAATCATCTGATCTTGGATGGTTAGTTCTTAAGACTTAAATAAGTCACTCTAGGGTTTTTATTTCAATTTGTATATTCTCAAAAAAATATTTCCAAGCGGCACGCGTTGTCCTGTTGAACTATCCTTTATGATCTGTCCCAATATTAAACAGCATTCGTGTTTGGCAAAGCATATTATAAGTTGTTATTGTTTATAATCACTTGTCTTAAACCATCTTGGACTCACTTTTTGCAGTCGGCAGTTGTCACTTTATCTTTCGTTCCAATTTGCCTCTTTGGGCTAAAGAAGGACCTGAGCAAAAAAACCCAACAATAACCAGTAGAAGATAATTAATAAGGAAAATAAGTTCTTTCACGACAATCATTATTTGTATGGAAGCTCTAAACAAGACTTACAGTTACACTACAGCACAGGGCTACAGCCTCTCATCTCATGCCCAGAAAGATGGACAGAATGATGATGAGATAAAATTGTTACCGTTACTGTTAAAAGTGTTAGCAATTATTTTCTTGAATGCTTGCGAGCCACAAGGAAGGTATATTTATCATGAATCATGATAATCATGACATGGAAAAGTTTCCGTATGGCGCCACCACTTTTTCATTTGATATGAAATAATATAGTATCTAATTTACCTCAATGAGATATCCCTTTTTGTAAAAATGAGTGAAAAGGTGGTGGCGCCATCCGGAAAGTTTTCCCATGACATTATGACGTGATTATTTACACGCAGCAGTAGTGTAACTGTGGTATTCAAATTTCAATATTATATTGTACTCCGCTTTTTTGAAACATTACTTTATTTTCCTCTTTTCTCTGGATGTATAATAATAATATGCGATAATCCTTCTTCTATTCTAATCTAAGGTATAAACAAAATTCAGTGGAATTGGAGTTAATTAAGCCAAAGACGGATAAATTGGTGGCGACGTGCGGAAAATTATCCGGATAACTTTCCGTATGGCGCCACCACTTTTTCACTCATTTTTAGAAAAAGGGATATCTCATTGAGGTAAATTAGATACTATATTATTTCATATCGAATAAAAAAGTGGTGGCGCCATACGGAAACTTTTCCAATTATCCAAGGGCCAGGCCAGGTGGGCCTTGTAGGTACTACATATAATTTTTATAAAATAAATCAGATTAAAAATGCTTCTTCCTTTAATTTTAACTTAAGTTCTTTGCCCTAACTAAGTAAAACCCTAAATATCGCCAGAGAATAGACATACAATAACTATCATACAATAAAAGAAATACAAACTCACATGATGGATCGCTGAGCCATCTTGCCGGCTGAATTTGTCTTGAAGCTACCTGCTTGAATTTCAACACAATTTCGCTGTCGTCTGCAAAACAAGGCAAGACACCAATAACTTCTCTGTATTTCGGCCCCGAATTTTCTCCGCTGCACTCCCGAAATCACTTTCACAAACCGTCTGCAGCTTCTTGCAATTACAACACTCATATACAATTTAGAAAAAGATAATTAAAGCCAGAGGTGAACGTTTCAAAAATGATGTCCAGTACAATAGTCGCACTGAGTCGGACAAAGGCTAAATTGATGCAGTAAAAGTGACATACATTTTGACCGACACCGACAAAACACACATCTAATCGCGGGAAATTTCTTTTTTCGCGCGAATGCCTTGTTGTTGTCCGTCTGGTACCCTTCTTTTTGTTGTACAAACGAAAAGTACAGTAATTTGACATTAGAGTATCTGACTAGTCAGTCAAATCCCTGGTTCGCAAGCAAAACAGTGGTTTTCTAATGAAAGGGTATGGTACCAGTTATTGTAATCCGAGATTTCCTCTATTTTAATTATTGTGGATGATTTATTGCGAAAATCAAGCATTTATTTTCACAGAGTATTCCCGGTAAACAAATTCTATAAACCTGTGCAAATTTGTGCAAATTAACTTGTCAGAAGGGGCCGAAAAAAAGTGAAAAATTAATACGAACACTGTCCGATTTCAAACTTATGGTGGCGCTGTTACCATCAAACTGCCACCAAGAGTTTACAATCAGTCAGTTAAAAAATGTCAACAAACGGAAAACGTGTCCAGCTCTGAGATCAATCGAGAGGTACCGATATTGTGTTCAGTGTTTGTTGGTTCATGGAGGTAGAATTTGGTTACAACGTAACTGTAAGTGTGAGTTTTACTGTTAATTAATATCATTTTCTGCCTTTTTAAAATTAAAATGTTGAATTTTGTGTATTAATCCATTCCTCCCTCAGACAGAGCAGACTTAGCTTCGCAAGGTGCCCTAATTCCGGACAGAATAAATAATAAAGTAATAAACTTCCTGCTGTCTGAGCAAGTCGTGGCTTTTTAAAATTATAATTCTAACCCCATGAACCATGATGATTAGGGAAGGAAGATCTTATGCTATAACAGTAACACTGAACTGAAGCACAGTTGTACTTTGTAGCACTTTGACTTTGACTTTGAGTCATATCCAATGTTTTTGATGGTCGATGAGGTTCGCAGAAACATAAAGTTTAAAACAGAAATGAGCCTCCCTCCATCTTGTTTGAGTGGATTGGTAGTTCTTGCGATACCCCGACCTCCCGCTGTGGTTGGTTGGAGTGAATGAAACATAAAATAATGCAGTTTGTTGGATGCAAATTTTGAAATCATGATAAGGTGCATTTCTGTTTAGTTAGAAATATAAAATTATAAGAAACACCCTAGTAGACCTTAAATTTCCTGGCTACTACGGCCGGCTAAAAACGCATGCAACACATGAGAGGCGGGGTATTTCTGCAAATATGCCGAAATGTAATTGAACTTTTGGTATTGTCTAAAACCATTTTGATTGTCTTAATTGTTTCTTTTATTTACAATTGATAACCATCTATATCATCGAGTTTATAGCAAAAAACTATTGTATCTCTGAAAATTCTTAAACTTAACTTTACTGTACATTTAAAACTTGTAGGTGTTTATATATAAAATGTTTTTGCATGAATTACTTTCATGCAGGATCGTCGTTTATTGCACAATCAAGATTACTGTATTTTTGAGTGATGTGACAATAGTTGGTTTTGTTGTTTTGTTGTTTTCTTCAGGAGTCCAATCTATCTAAATATGGAGATGGATATAGATAAAGATAGAGTTGAAACTTCGCAAGCTGTTTCTCCTTCAGACCAATCCAGCTGCGTTACAGACAGCAGGTACACAGAAACCTCCCCATTGACATCATTGGTAACCAGAAATATGACCGAGAACAGTTCTGAGGCCATCCCTGATCCATCAATGGATGTACAAGACATGGATGGCCAAGTTTCTCTGGATGCCAAGACCATCCCTGATTCAGGGGGTGCCACTCCCGCAGCAATTCAAGAAGATACTGGAAATGGTGTGAATGTCCAATGCGAGGAGGGCAAGACTGTACCCACATCAGGGGGTGCCACTCCTGCAATGATTCAGGAAGGTCAGGCAAGGATAATGTTCCCATCCCTGAATGAGGTGTTTTATAATCCAGTCCAGCAGTTCAACAGGGATTTGACGTAAGTCATAAGTTGTAGGCCCCCTCCTCTCCCAATTTGGCTGCAGAATTGTCGTTCCTATTTTTTTTGAAGGCATTGTTCATACCTTTGGTTTTGGGAACCGTTTGATTATTTTAATCCAATGTAGTTGTATACAAACAAATAAACCTGAACAAATTTCAAACGGTGGGCACATTTTTGACATATTGCTGAAACTCTGGTGCAAATCAACAAATCCCTAACAGGAACACACAATCTAAAAACTCTACTGCGCACGATACCTTCTTATACTCAAGTTTTTTTGGGATAAAAACTGATAAATAAATGAAATGTTTCTCCAAATGCTTTATACAAAGCTGCTCTACAAACTTAAGACATTAGCTTTAATTGCCAATAATTTTCAGTCAATACGTGTACAGACCCTGTAAAGGTGGAAAAGAGAAAAAACTGCAATAAACCTGTGCAGTTTTTCTACAGTATAAAGATTTAAAAAAAAAGATGTATACCAAAATGTTGTATTATAATATGCTTTCTGTTTTACTTGCTGTCAACTGATGTCCTACATAATAACTAACATATGCTTCCTCAATTTATTTTCAGAATTGCTGTTATAAGTGTACATGCTGAAGAACAGCTGGCAATCAAAGGATTTAAAGGTACTCATTGTTGGATAGTTTTTTTTTTTAAAGTTTCATGTATTAGGCCTATCAAACTTCTTTGATGTAGTGTTTTGACTCCTTGGTACTTTATGTTAAAAAAAAAAAAAACATTCAGAACCCCCCCCCCCCAAAAAAAAAAAAACACCAAAAACTAAAAAAAAAAAAACATGTCTCTGCGAATAATTACGTCCCACACTTTGAAGTATTGCTTAATATAAAACAAATGAATATTAAGCATTTATGTGCCTTCCCATCATGCAGTGATTTAAGGAATAAGTTAAGTTTGAAGCTTGGCATGGTGTGGGAAAATAAGAAGTAACTACCACTAAACTTGTGGGTACAACCATGTGTAACTGTAAATCTCTTTTGGGACGAGTGTGGGCTCTGAAACCGGCCCTTTTCAGAGCCAACACTCCTCCCAAAAGATTGTTCACACATGGTTGAACCTGCACGTTTACTACTTTCTGAATTCTGATGTAAGGAATATTTCTTAATAGTTTCTTACGAGTCCAGTAAAGATGCAGAAGGGAAAGAGGAAACAACTCCAGAAAGTGAAAACATCACTGAAGATGAAAAACAGACGTACCACCCGGGAGAATATTGCAAGGTAAGTAGAGAATCAAGATCCTGTACTCATGAAATGTATGGAGCTCTTCGTTATTCTGCAGTCAGATGTTTTTGTCAGATGCCTCTTTCTGTCAAATATTCTAGTTTTATTGTGTCTAGAACCAAAGCCTAGCATTGTTGGGTTCAATTCCACAAAGAGCTAAGATGCATCTTAACTTTGTATCAATCTTAACTGCTACGCAAAGTCAGGGGCCGATTTCACAAAGATCTAAGATTGATCGTAACTGCAAATCAATCGTAGTTGCTAAGTAAAGTGTGATATCACAATACAAATTACTATGGTGATACTGAAAATTTGTCTTCAATGAATGTAATTGCTTTGTGAAATCGGCCCCTGATGTCACAATACAAATCAGTGTGGTGATATTGACAATTTGTATAATCGTTCCCAGGTCATTTAAAAAGTGGAATTTTGTACTTAAAACCCTTGGAACTTTGGCTGGATACATGTTTCCGCTAAGCAAGGTAGTTCAGTGCCTAGCAAGTTTTTTGTGCTTACAGGCTTTATAAAATTGAGACCAGGTTACTGGGCTGTTGTTAATACGATATCTTGACTGCTGTGTAGCTTTAAAATTAATTAAAAATGACTTAAAGGGACTGTATGCATCTAGTAATTGGAACCCACTGTTTGTCGTTTCAACCCTATATATATCCCAAACAACTAACCTGTGACAAATTCTTATAAAATATAAAAGGTGGTAGCTTTTTTTTGAATACATTTGGAATACATGCTGAGAAATGCCAACTGTTAATGACGCATCTCAGATTCAAATTATTTTATCGGGGATAAAGTTATACCATGTTCCATAATCACAGTACTTCGAAGTGAACAGCTTCTCAAAATGCATTATACTACCCAAGCTAATGTATTTCTTATCAGATAAGTTTATATTGCCATAATTTTCACAGCCATTACGAAATGTGTACAGACCCATTATATTGATTCATGTTTATCTTTAAGGATGGACTCAATATTCTAGAGGGATTGTCTGCAACTGGACTGAGAGGAGTACGTTACGCCAAGGAAATCCCTGGATTGAAAAACATTGTCTCCAATGACTGGAACTACGAGGCCTTCAAGGCAATCCAGCGTAACATCAAAGAGAACAATGTGGAGCAATTGGTGACAGCCAGCCATGGTGACGCTTCGTAAGTTCAGTGAATAATATGGGATTTTAGGCATTGCATGGTGAGGTATCAATATATATTTGGTTTGAGGTAGCACCATTTGTGTATCTACCTGCCAGGTAGAGTTTGTTCTTTCGAGAACTGTCTTGCTTGTAGATTTTGGGATTTAGGGAGACTCCTCAGTTCTGAAAAGAACCTTAGTTCTGAAAAGAACTTTCCTGCTTTTCAACTACTACCTGGGCGAAAGGTAGAAAACCGGCTGGGACTACTACTTTAGTTTAAAGATGATTGTTGTTAACTGCACTGCCGCGGAGTGAGTTCTTAAATTGGTCTCAACGTTTCAACTAGCTTGCTTTAGTCATTGTCGGGAGACTTACTTGAGTGGATGAGAAACAGAGTTTGTAAACAGTTTAAAACCGATGTTCTTAGTTGTTTGTATAAAAGTGTGAGAGAATAGAATCCGCTGTTGCAAACTGCTTTCCAACCAAAAGGACCGACATCCTATCCAAAGGATGCAGCAGTAATGGTTAAGTGATCACGACTGGGACTCGAACCCACACTCTGCTGATCAGAAACACCAGGGCCCAATTTCATAGTGCTGCTAAGCACACAAATTTGCTTAGCATTAAATTTCTTCCTTGATAAAAACAGGATTACCAGCCAAATTTCCATTTGTTGGATATTGCTTGATATTGGTATTCATCTGCTGTTTGCTTGTCCTAAAAATCACGTGGGAATTTGGTTGACATTCCTGTTTTTATCAAGGGAGAAATGTCATGCTTAGCAAATTTTGGTGCTTAGCAGCGCTATGAAATTGGGCCCAGAGCTTGAGTTCTGGTGTTCTTATCCGCTCAGCTTTGACACGCCTTGAGTACTTGGGACTAGGTTAGGAATCTTGAATGAGGGTTCTATTAAATCGATGCGGTACCCACTGCTAAAATATAGGATTCAAACTTTCTCTTGCGATCAGGCAATCTATGTGTTCTAGTTGGTAAGACACTGCTCTAGGGTTGAAAAGGTCGTGGGTTTGAATCCCACCCAATTGATACGCATGTGATTTTTTTCACAGAGCTCCGGAAAGTACTTAGTATACAATGCTTACACACATCAGTGTTTATGGGTAAAGACCAAAATTAATATTTATTATCTCTGATGCAAATTTCCATTTCGAAACGATTCTTAATCTTATGTTTGTGTTAGATTGATCATGAATCAGTACCATCTGACTGACCGAGTGGATATCGTTGATCTGGATCCATACGGCAGCCCTGCTAAGTTCCTGAATGGCTCTATGCAAGCAGTCAAGGATGGTGGTATACTGTGTGTTACCTGCACGGATATGGCCGTCCTCTGTGGTAATCGCAGCGAGGCTTGCCATGCTAAGTACGGAGCTATGTCACTGAGGGCAAAATACTGCCATGAAATGGTACGATTATAAACTTCAATAGGGATGTATTGGGACGATAGTATAATAGAGGTATAAAGCCTGGGCCCAATTTCATAGAGCTGCTTAAGCACAAAAATTTGCTTAAGCAAAAAATTCATTGCTTAGTAAAATCAGATTACCGGCCAAGACTCCACTCAAGAGTAAACAGCAGCTAAATACTAGTCGTAAGCAATGTATATGGCATGAAATTTTGGCCAATAACATGTGTAAAATAAGCGAGCTATTTTCGTGCTTAAGCAAATTTTTTGCTTAAGCAGCTCTATGAAATTGGCCCCTGATTCATACTTCCAGTGATTGCGAATTCGATACGGATTTTGACATCACAAGGCTGTTTTCACAGCGAATGTTTCGCAGGAGTTGAGCACAAGTCATCTGATGTGAATTATTCGCTGCGACTTTGTGACGTCACAATTCGTATCACATTCCCATCGCAAGAAGTATGAACCAGGCGTCCTACAGGATTGCTAGAGCTTACAAAATAGTCGCAGAAAGTGTTCATTAATGGGCTTATTGCGTTGTATGAGTTAGGTGAAAATTGTGATAAACCATGTACAGTGGTCTGCTGGCCAAATACCAGTTAAAACACCAGCTTGATAGTTCAGCCCTATTTGGTATGAACAAGGTTAGGGCAAACCCTGAAGCTCCCTTTTTGTACATCGTGACCCGCCCTTTATCAATTCAGTTTGACCTTATTGGAGAAGTTTGCGCCTTTAAATGTTTTTGAAATAGGTACATGGCGCCATACAAATGCTGTGAATCATCATCAATTAATCAATCATAAATAATTTGTAAAGCGCATAAATCAAAGGATTTCTCAAAGGCGCTAGAAGAAATAAAAAAAGTCATTGATGGTAGGCCTCCTTAAACAGTGGGCTTTCAGAAGTGCTTTGACTGAGTTGAAGGATGTTGTGTCCCTGATGTGATTAGGAAGTTTATTCCGGAGTCTCATCTTTCAAGACTCAGCTGAAAACACATTTATTCACACAATAAAGAGTGCTTTGGAACTCCAAAGTTTCAAAAGGCATATACTATGTTTTCACCATTTTCGTAAGAACACTATCTATTGGAAAGTGAGTGGATCCCAAAACTGAATTTGAGCTTTTTATTTGTGAAGTTTTATACTAAATAATTTCTTTTGATGTCATTATTCAGGCATTACGGATTGTTCTTCATTCGGTGGAGATGCATGCGAATATACATCATCGTCACATTGAACCTCTACTATCAGTCAGTGTAGACTTCTACATACGTCTCTTTGTACGAGTTCATACCAGCCAGTCAAAGGTCAAGCGGTCAGCTGCGTGAGTTACATTATCAATTTCTCATTGATACAATGGAAATTGCACTGTTGCTTTCTACTTTCAGAAAGTTATTTCAACGCTTTAAAGACACTGAACACTATTGGTAATTGTCGAAGACCAGTCTTCTCACTTGATGTATCTCAACATATGCATAAAATAACAAACCTGTAAAAATTTGAGCTCAATTGGTCGTTGAAGTTGCGAGATAATAATGGAAGAAAAACACCCTGGTCACACGAAGTTGTGTGCTATCAGATGCTTGATTTTGAGACCTCAAGTTGTAAATTTGAGGTCTCGAAATCAAATTCGTGGAAAATTGCTTCTTTCTCGAAAACTACATTACTTCAGAGGGAGCCGTTTCTTACAATGTTTTATATTATCAACCTCTCCCCATTACTCGCTACCAAGTAATGTTTTATGCTAATGATTATTTTGAGTAATTGCCAATAGTGTCCACTGCCTTTAAAGTTGGTGTCATGTTTTCTTATTAATCTCAAACACCCAATATTCCTTTAAAGTTTGGGGTTTATGTTACAACCTCTGTCCAACCTCTGTAGGTCTATAGCCAGCCTCTGTCTATTCTACAGGTAATATGCCACCAGTGTGTCTGACCTAGTTCTTCCTATTAGGGTGTTTGAGCGTGAAACCAGACTTACTGCTTCTTCTCACCCATACATTCTTGATTTGCTGAGATGTAGAACAAAGAGCCATTCCAACAGCTTAATTTGTACTGCATCTCTTTGGAACTCCTTGCCTGGTGCATGTTTCCCTCCATCCTACAATCTGTTTTAAGATGATTATCAATTTCTTTTTTCAGTTCCCCTGAGTTATCTTAAATGTTTCTTCCTTTAGCCCCTTACCAAGAGTGGCTATACCTTGTTTGGGGTAACCTTGCATAAACAAATTCTAATAGTAATAATGATAACAATTCTAAGCACATTTCCAATGATAGAACATATGAATTAAATATATTTTGTTATCCTGTTTTCCAAAAGCAAGAAAGCGTTAGTCTACCACTGTGAGGGATGCGATAACTTTCATCTACAGCGCATGGGGAGACTTCTCCCAGTTGCAGACAACCCTAAGTAAGTTGTGTTTACGGTAAGCTTGGGCGATACCACGATTTTATCGAATATTGCGATACTAATTTGGAAACGATTTCGATATCGGATCAATTTGGTTTTAATCGATCTATCGATATATCGCTATATATCGCGATTTATAGCGATATATCGATTAAGTATCACAATATCGCGATGTATTTGCTAGCTGAGACATCTTGCCGCCCATAGGTTTGGAGTAAAACCAGAAGAATAGGTCATTAGAACACCTCTCTTATGCTATGACTGTCTCTTCTATAACTTTCACTGGGAGTTTACAGACTGATGATGTCAAATTTGATTAATTGTGATTATATCGAATATCGCGATAACTGTATATTGTCAGCGATATATCGTGATTAAAATAAATCGATATCGCCCAAGCTTAGTTTACGGTCACAGATTTCCAATAACCTAAGAAAAAAAGGAAACCTTTCTTTCCTATGGTAGGAGAAAAATCTCAAATGGGAATATTAAAGGCAAAGTATACCTTGGGCTTTTTTTGAACCATTCAATTGTTTTAATCCTGTGTAAATGTATTCAGAAGACGATCAGAGCATACTGATCAAAACGTTGAGTTGAAACCACTGGTTCTTTTCAGAACCACCCCAACTCATTAGAGATAGTCATTACATGGTGTTACCGCAAACCTTTCCATTTTATACAATAAAACTAACATAGGGAAAGGGAAAGGACATTTTCATTTTGCAAAGGGCACTTCCATTGGAAAATCTTTAAGTCTATGGGAAACTTTTGAAGGGGCATCAAGTTTGCCTCCGTGTAATTTCAGGCTTGAAATCAATGCTACCGATATGTTGTAAAATTTGAAATTTTTCATGAAGATTTTCTCTTGGATTTTAACAGGAATTTCAGATACAAGAGTGCCTTTGGACCTCCCGTTGGTCAGAACTGTGAAAACTGTGGTTCAAGATTTCTTGTAAGTAAACATTCTTTGAGATAGGGTTTGGGTACTTCTTGTAGGACACAATGTCCACAGATCTACAGTCAACTGACACGGTTTGAAGATAAGATGATAGAAAGATTTCTTTAAAATATTACTTGTGGAGGTATAGTGTTTGAGAAATGAGTAACCATGTCCCGCAAAATAATGTTCTTCTCAGGAGACGAACATTATTTTAGCATGTACAATGTATTTGCCAAAACTGTGATTTACGCAACTCTTCTGAAAACATTGCTCTGTGATTTTCACTTTTATATCATCGAAAAGTTAACGACTAATGAAACTGAAGCTTCTACAGTCAAATTATATTACATACATCTTCATTCACAGCGAGTAGGGATTCATGTCTTGGCCAAAAACTTGGCTCTGTTCTGGCTTGCAATGAGTATGGATTGTCTTGCCAGATGGTTTGAGCTTTCTGAATTACCAACACAGAAAAAAAAGTGAGAGAGGGTTCTAAGCATAAGTGTTGTTTTTGTTTTAAGTTTGTTGGTTATTGTTGTTTATATTTTGTGCAGCTTGGAGGTCCAATATGGGCGGAACCTCTTCATGACCCTGAGTTTGTCAAGAAACTTCTGGGTCATGTAACGACCCACTCTGACCGATTCCACACTCACACCAGGATGAAGGGGATTCTCACACTCATCAGTGAGGTATGATTTTCACTCTAATCAGTTTGATAACATTCTCACATTGATCAGTGAGGTCTTATTTTCACACTGATCATTGAGGTATTGGACTATTGGATCTTGGTTTGGAAACCATACCTGAAGAGGGCTAGAGCGCACTAGTCAGAATATTCAGATTAAACTGACAGGCACTTTTCAAAGCCACCGTGTCGTATTAACCCTTCTACCCCCTTGGTGACATTTTCCAGCCAAGGATTCAAACTGCCTTTAGCCACTGGGCTAGCTCGGTTCTAGTGGTAATACATCTGCTCTAGCAATGCAAAGGTCATGGGTTTGAATCCCACCTGAGTGATTTGCCTGTGGATTTTACCAGCTGTTTTACCAGCCATTCGAAACCATTCAACTGCACAGGTTGTGTAGCAATTGTGTACAGAACTAATGTGTTCATCACATTGTAACATACTGTTCTTTCCCATCATCTCTTCTGGGGGTCTTTGACAATTGATCAATGCTTCCATGTTTGTCCCTGTTCAATTTGTACCATGGAAACAAATTGGTTTGAAAAGGGAACAACTGAGCACAGGCGTTCGACCATAGCTATAGTTGAAGCCATCAATTCAGACACATTTAGGAATCATGTCTAATCTCTTTGGTTTTTGTTTGTAGGAGCTTTTAGACTGTCCACTCTACCACAAATTCAGCCAGCTATTTCACCACGTCCGCAGCGCGTGCCCACCACTGAAGAAGTTCCGCTCAGCGTTAATGCACGCTGGGTACAGAGTGTCACAGTCTCATATCACAGCAGAGGCCGTCAAGACAGATGCCCCTCATTCGGTTGTCTGGGACATCGTCAAAGAGTGGGTGAGTTTGGATTGGACGGTGCAAAAAGTGTGTTTGGATCCAGTGACGATTTTGACTTTTTATGCCGATGACAATAAATAATGTTTTATCAACTTAGAAGATGGGGGGGATACACAGCACTAAACCTTTAAGCTGTATTATTCAGAGAGAGATTTAGATAAAACTAAACTTTGATAAGCCGTTATTTTGTCTGGGCGGATCATGGCCATGCGGTCAAGTGGTGGTTTTGACCAGCAGAGTGTGGGTTGAAGCTTGGTTTTTGCGCTTAACAACACTTAACCATTATTGCTTCGTTTTGGGGATGTAAAGCTATAGGTCCCGTTTGTTTTGAGATGCACTTAAAAGAACCCAGTAAGCTTATCATGAAAGAGAAAGGGTTTTTCCCAGTGTTATCTGCGCCACATTATTTTGTGAACCGTTACATGGTGCTCTATTAATAAATGGGTTTTATTTTGAAACTATAGCTCCACATATTTTGTACAAAAACAAGGAATGAGCACTTTGAGGCACTCTTGGTTGGGATAAGCCCTTTATCTGCGTATTAGGCTGTTGTTATTATTGTTATCTCGTTTTGTTTCAGGTAAAATTAAATCCAGTAACAAGGAAGCGGAAACTAGAAGATACCAGCGTCAGTAACATCATACTGAGCCAAAAATCAAGGTAACTGTTCGCATAGCTTTTAGTTGTGTATGTTGTCTTCATTTTATTTGGCATTGAAAACTCATTTATTTAAATCCTCTTACACTTAGCTCGTTACATGTCTTGACAGTAGATTATTCATTGTATAATTTTGTACTATGTTCTACATTTCTTTTTTGTTGTATATGTATTGTTTTTTGTTCTGCGCCTTGGAATAGGGTCTTGTACACTAGATAGATGGCGCATTATAAATGCATTATTATTATTATTATTATTATTATTATTATTGAACACCCAGCAGAGTGAATACATGCGCATTACAAGTCTTTATTATTGTCATTATTAAAGCTTTATTGTGATTACAACTTTTGTTTTTAATTACAACCAAAACAATCTAGAAATAATGACGGTAGTTTAAGGCATACACAAGTTTAAAGCTAAGATCTCTGAAACTTGATTGCCACTAAAGTTATTTGAAGGTCACTCTGTTTGTTATAATGTGAAGAGAGCAAATTTTATATTACTAGTACACAGCCCAAGAATGATGCCAATTTATCTGGCCCAGGACACTGCTAGCGTTAGGAATATCCCAGCAGTACTACCATTGTGCAAAAACACTACACACAGGATGTTGAAACGGAAATACACCACTAGCTAATTTGGTTGTGCGTAGTTACTTACTTGCCTGGCAAATGATTTAAATAGATCGCCTAGAAGCTCTTTGTAGTTGAGCCTTGATAACATGCGTTTTTAAAAATTATTTTAAAACATGTGTTTTCTCTCCTAGTACTGAAGTTTCCTTTGATGTAAGAGAAGACGCCATGCCGACGTCTCGGAAACAGGGCATCCCAAGATTCCCTGCCAACCCTGCCCCCAACTGGGGTCCCAAGGCGAGGGCGAAACCATCGTAAGTTTCACAACATCAGGCAGCACTTATAATAGTAATAATAATAACTAGTTATTATCTCACAAGAACCGTATCAATGCGCTTTACATTTAGTGCCCTTCTCATTGGGCTAATAACATTCCTTTAATCTTTCTCAGCTCCCTGGGGAGTATACATTCCTGAGCTGCCATGGCGCTCCATGCAAAGGCTTTTTCAAACACAATATCAATCTGCACCCTCGTAGGTACCGATTAAAGTATATTGCTCAAGGACACACACGTCATAACCAGGATCTGAACCCATACTCAGATGACTTAACAACTCGGACTTGAATTTGATGCTCTTAACCGCTCAGCCATGACATTCTAAAGCAATCAAACTAAACGTATATTGGTTTTGGGCCATTACATGCTGAGGTATCAATGTATAGTATATTCAGTATGCTTTTGCATATCTACTTCGCTGTGTAGATTTGCAGGCCTGTATGCTTCGTTTTTGAAAGGGCAAGGGCACCAAGGCATTTTCGTCTTGGTAAAGGGCACCCTATGATGAAATTGCAAATTTGTACTGGAGCATTTCAATAGCACCAAGGCAATGACTAGGGACCTCGAAGGCAATCGCCTTCGTTGCCTCCGTGAAGTATCAGGCCTGGATTTGTTCTTTAGAATGGGCTTGCTACGAGTAGGAAAGAATTCGGGAGACTTCTTAGTTCTGCTGAAAGAACTGTCCGGTTAGTTAACTGCCAATAGGGAGGGAGGAAATTGGCTGGGACTACTACTTTTGCAAGGTAGATCGAGGCGATTTCGCTTTATTCACAGCCACGGAGCAAAATCCAAATTGGTCTCTTTGTTTCGACTAGCCTACTCTTGTCATCAAGGACCTAATCATCTTCCACAACAAAATAAAGAGCAACCACTTTTTATGTAATTTTTCCTGCGCAAAACACAAGAGAAAAACACATCTTTCTGCATTTTCCTAAAATCTTTTATTTCAGATCATCTGCAGAGACACTTGAAGAGAAAAGAGCGCGTCATCAAAACAAAAGAGCAAAACAAAAAGAGCAGAGACCAGAGGAAGGAAATGAGTTGGACGACGTCAAATTACAAAAGTGAGAAATAATTTGATCTTAGATGTATGTGTAAACAATCCTTGCATCGTACATTCTACAAAACTGTACTATTGATGGGTCCAGGGGTGGAGAAAGCACCCCACGCTAGTAAACATTTTATTGTCTGCTGAACATATACAGACATAAAGGCACTTAACATGTTTGGTAAGTCGTCAAAGATCAGTATTCTCAATTTATAGACAACATTTTTAAGAAATTTACAATAACAGTAAAAGGTGAAAGTTTCAGCTGAAAAAGAGTGTCTACTTGTTGCGAAAACAGCAAAAACTTGTGGCAATTTTACAAGAACACAAGTCCATCTAGAATTAGTAAGGTGATAGTGGTTACCAACCACATCTCTGGCTGCAGCATTCAAGAATGGACACCAACCCTTAGAAATCTGAGAATGGATGCATGCATCAATTGTTTCTCCGATTCAAATGTTTTTGAGTAAAAACCCTAGTACCTCGAAGAGAATCCTTTCTTAAAATAGTTTATACTATCAACAGCTGCAGTGCTTCTCACTAAACAAATGTTTGTGGTCAATGATTTTTTGAGTATATAACATTTCAGACCCTACCTTTAAGCTTCCAAAAGCACCGAAAAATAGAATATTCATAAAAAAAAAAAATCTATAGATACAAATGGCAAAAAAATACTCCATTTACTAAACACATTTAATTTCTTGATTGTATGTTCGCAAACAAAATGGCACTTTGCCTCAAACATATAAACGCAAACTATACAGGTGGAAGTATAATATTTAACTTTGCACTTCTTATTTACAATCCTTTCAAAAAAATATTGTTACAATTTCTTTTGATGAAAATAAAATAAAATTCTTAAGTTCATCTTCTTAGTCGTGACTTACTACATTGTTCTCAATTAAAAGGCAAGCAAACGTTACTAGCGAAAACTACAATATTTTATAATGTACTGATCTTTTAGGTTCAATTGATAACAATTATTTATAACAAAGGTTGTGGGTTCGAGTCCCTTCCAAGTAATATGCAGTGATTTATTTTTCACAGAACTTGAGGAAAGTACCAAGTATACAGTGTTAAAGCCATTGGACACTTTCGGTACAGAAAAAAAAAAAAGTCCACAGATTTACAAATAATTTACAGGGTTTACAGAAGGTAATGGTGAAAGACTTCTCTTGAAATATTATTCAATGAAATGCTTTACTTTTTGAGAAAACATTAAAACAATATCGATTCTCGATAGCGAGAATTACGGATATATTTTAAAAACATGTCACGGCGAAACGTGTGGAAACAAGAGTGGGTTTTCCTGTTATTTTCTCTTGACTCCGATGACCGATTGAGCCTAAATTTCACAGGTTTGTTATTTTATATATAAGTTGTGATACACGAGGTGTGGGACTTGGACAATACTGTTCACCGAAAGTGTATAATGGATTTAAACAAAAATTGGTGTAAGGGTAAAAAAACCAAAATGAATATTTTAACATCTATTAAAACAATTATGTACTGATATTGTAATTCTTTTTTAATATCATTTCCATTCAAAATATATTATTTTTTATTTCCCAGTTTAGATAAATCAAAAATACCGTCATGTGTCACCAATAAAGTAGCATGTCATAACCAAGCAGTCAATTTTACCGTCATGCGTCACCAATAAAGTAGCATGTCATAACCAAGCAGTCAATTTTACCGGACAGAGTTATTTTATATTTCTGGTAATGAAACCAAGGATGTCTCGTAAGTGAAACTTCTAATTCAGCTCACACTTTTTAGGACACCTGTAAACAAGGGTGCTTGCTAATAGGCCTGCCCCCGATTTCACGAAACTCATCGCAAGTAGCGACGCATCGTAGGGTTTGCGATGCGTCGCAGACCTAAGACACGATTTCATACGCATCGCAACTTACGACGTGTAACCGGTCGCAACTTGCACTTGCGACGCGTCGCAGTGCTTAGTGAAATCGGGGGCAGGGCAGCTAGTCGCGCCTCAATTAGTGGGACTTTCACACTAGTCGCAAATTATTTTTAATTCCCAAGATGCATTGCAGAATATTGTTGCGCGCAATAGTAAAATTCACGCTGAAAGGATGGTGTCACTGATGTCTGATTGTGTTTTGAAAGTAAATTATGTTGTCTTGAATAGGCGAGAGCGACACATTTGGTTCACCAAACGGGTAGTCGGCACTATTGTGTAGTGGTCATGGCAGAATGACTAATTGTGTAGTTGAAAAACAGTAGTCACGATTGTCCTAACGAATCAATAGTTGCGACTACGTGTCGACACTAGTCGCAGTAGTCGCCCAGGCTTACTTGCTATGTGATAGCAGTAGGCCCCATGCCAGACATTACATCTCGGTAAAAACATTCAGTAATCAATCAAAACATTTATTGCCACATTCACATCATTGGAAGAGGCCTACAAAATGGACTGAAAATGGATTGGTATACTTATTTACAACTACCAAACTAAAGGTTAAATAAGCAGCAATTTGGAACTGTGCTCTTGGGTAAATACTTCAAATAATTTTGTTTAGATTCAGTACTGTTACAGCCTGTCTATGAGGCAGGGGGGTTCCTTAAATGCTGTCATCTTTTTCAGTCAATATTTGCAGTCAATATTTGCAGTCAATATTATTATGAACAAGATAATGGTAAATTGAAGGCTGAATCAAAAAGGCAACTTCTTTTTTTGTTTTTTCTGATACAGGAAACAATTAAAGATGTAGCTTTATTTCATTTCAGCTTACAGGCTGCCCCCTTTAAAAAAACAGAGAAAACCTAAATTAATTGGTCCTAAAAGTTACTTTGATAAAGTATTTGTGAGTTTCAGCAGAGAGTAGTAATTTTTAGAGCAAGTTTGAATGCGCAATTATTAACGAGCAGCGACGTACATGCGCAGTGACCTACTCACTTGAACGACTCGTTTGGAAGCCTAGTCAACCATCGGCACGCCGTATTCGACACTCCATTGCCTTCCGTGTTTTCACTTTAGCGTCACTGGTTCCCCTTTGCGCCGTAAAAATGTTAGCATGGAACAGGCTATCGGGACCACGGAAGAAACCATGGTCATGAGGCTTGGTTCCAAATGGTTGACTAAAGTTGTCAACCAATGGTCAACCAATGGTCGACCAACCTGGGTTCAAGACAGAACAGGCCATCAGGACCATGGAAGAAACCATGGTCATGAGGCTTGGTTCCAAATGGTCGACCAAAGTTGTCAACCAATGGTCGACCAACCTGGGTTCAAGTCAAAATGGTGCACACTCAATCAAACTTGATTTTAGTAGTTGAGATTTCCATACTGTTGGAATCGCTGTAGATGTTCTTGAATCACCTCATAGCACAGAATGTATTGCTCCTGTTGAAGGAGAATAAACTATGGTCATGTCAAGAAATATACAATGCCCTCGGATGTAGATATTGTGTTTATAATCACATTGTTTTTAATAATAGTATTAAGTTCTTATATAGCTCGTTTTACAATATCAATGCGCTTTACATTAGTGCCCAAGTTATTGGGCCAATAACATTCCTTTAATCTTTCTCAGCTCCCTGGGGAGTGAGTATACAACCCCAGGCAACCGTATCGCTCCTGTGGCCTTTTCATACACAATATCAACCTCTACCCTCGCAGGTACCCATTTATACCCCTTGGTGAAGAGAAGCAATTATAGTAAAGTATCTTGCTCAAGGACACAAGTGTCCTGACCAGGATCCGAACCCACACTCCGATGATTTAACAACCAGAGCTTGAATTCAATGCTCTTAAACACTCGGCCATGACACCCTGTTTGTATGTAGAACATTGGTTTAAAGGGAAGGTATACGTTTGGTAATCATTGTTAAAATTAATGGCAATAAAAAGTTACTTGGTTTTTAACAAAGAAAACAAACGGACCAAATGCGGCACAAACACAAAAATCATATGATATGTATAAATGTCAGACGAATAAATAACACACTCAGAAAAAGAAGAAAAAAAACAAGAAAAGGAATGGATTTAAATAAGAAATGTGTTTATGTTCTGTACTCACTAATGTCTCGACCATCAGAGGTCGGTTCATCCGAAGCCTTTTCACTGCTTGGAAAATATCCACTGCATCATCACTTGTTATTTTCTCTGCTACAGTTGAAACAGCACAGAACACTCCGCTTCTACCTACTCCATTTCTGAATACACACCAACAGAAAAACAAACTTAAAGAACTAGTCCGTGTCTGAATGGTTTCAACTTGAGCCTGTTTCATACTTCCTACGAAAGCAGAAATTTGTTCTCAAAAACTGTTCTGCTAAGCACAAAAATTAATGAGCAGGATACCAGTCACAGTTGGTATATATGTGACTTGATATTTTGGCTGTTAATCTTATCCTGGTAAGCATATTTTGGTTTTGCTTAGCTACTATGTCCTTAAGCAGCTCTATGAAATTGGGCCCTCAGGAATGGTGGTATATTTTTAAAGGTGTTAATTAAGATTGGTTAGGAAACAAAACATTGTTAATTTTAGCTTAAAATCTTAAAGAATTATGAAGCTCATATTAAAACACTTTTTTTTTCTGTGAAATATTTCCCTCTAATATGAAGTCATGTTAAAGAATACTGAATCTGCAATCAAAAACAAAATGCACCAGCTGATTTCAGTTGGTACAACCATAGTTAATATATTAAGGACAATGTGGTTACCTGTTGAAAATTGTGCATGGCTTTTCAGTTTATTCTCCCAACTCGCACAACAGGGCCCAATTTCATGGCTCTGCTTACCGCTGCTTTCTGCGCTTACTATACTTGATTCCCCGCTTACATGCAAGCGCCAAAGTTTCTGCGATAGCCTTGTAAACGCAGAATGCATAGTAACATTGAGTATGCACACGCGGAAGCCAAAATGCGCCGCGTACCTGTGAAATACGCTTGCTGTAAGCACAGAATTCCCTGCTTCTGTAAGCGCTGATTCTGTGCTAACGGTAAGCAAAGCCATGAAATTTGGCCGAGATTGACCCAACATTTTCATAGGTTTATTATTGAATGATCACACAAAACATGAATACCATCTGCGACTATTTGGTTAGCTCTACTAATCCTGTTTAATACCTAATTGTTAGTGATATTTTGTGCAATTCTAACTCACAAGCACTGTACGATAGCAGGCCTGGATGAGTGACATTCATCTTTCCATCGTTGTACAGCGCCTAAAAGATCTAGAATACATTGTGGGGAGCTTGGCTTGTCTTGGTTGCTGGCCCATCCAAGTAGTTGGAAATGTTTTACAATGATCGACTTCTCCTGCAATAATAATAATAATAATAATAATAATAATAATAATAATAATAATAATAAGACTTGTAATGCGCACATATCCACCCTGCTGGGTGTTCAAGGCGCAGTAAAACCAAAACAAACAAAAACAAAACACAAAGAAAAAAACAGACACAACAAAATTAGTCATTGAAAACCTGTGACATAAGATAAGTTTTGAGAAGAGACTTGAATTTTGCGGTACAAACACAAGATCGAAGATTAAGTGGTAGAGAGTTCCAGATGCGAGGCGCGGCTGAAGAAAAAGACCTGTCACCCCATGAGTGTCGAGACTTGGGTTCAATGAGGAGAAGCATGGAACTTGATCGAAGATTCCTTGATGGAGTGTAAACTTGAAGCAGTTCAGAAATATAATGGGGAGCCTTGCCATTTAGAGCTTTGTGGACAATGAGCATCAGCTTGAAGATGATTCGTTGAGAGATAGGGAGCCAGTGTAGTTGTTTCAGAATGGGGGTGATAGAACAGGATTTTCTAGACAGTGTCACAATGCGGGCAGCAGTATTTTGGAGCCGTTGAAGTCGGGAAATCTGGTTGTTAGGAAGACTGTATAGAAGAGCATTGCCGTTGTCAAGACGAGAAGTAACAAATGCGTGAATGACCTTTTCAGTGGCACTTTTGTCCAAGTACTTGCGAATCTTACCTATATTCCTGATGTGATATGATGATAAACGAACAATATTGTTGATGTGTGGCTGAAGTGTCATCGATGAATCAAAAATAACCCCCAAGTTCCGAGCTTTTAGCGAGGGAGCTATCCGAGCGTCACCGATGGAGATGTATGGCACTGAAACCTTAGTTAACTGTTGGCGTGACCCAAATAAAAGGAACTCTGTCTTATCATCATTTAACTTCAGGAAGTTTTGTTGTGTCCAACGTCGAATCTCTTGGATGCATTTCTCAAGTCTTGCAATAGATGCATTGGCGTTTTCTTGAGACGATTTAAACGTGATGTATAGCTGAGTGTCGTCTGCGTACACATGGTAATTCAGATTAAATTTGAGGATGATGTCACGAATCGGTAAAGTGTACAGCGTAAACCACTGCGGGCCGAGTACCGACCCCTGTGGCACAGAGTAGTTCAAAACAACAGGGTCGGATATCGCAGTGCCAATACACACATGCTGAGTTCTATTGTGGAGATACGATTTGCACCATGCTAGGGCTGTGTCCTCTATGCCAAGGTGATTCTGGAGCCGAGAGAGAAGGATGTTATGATCAACAGTGTCAAAAGCAGCACTCAAGTCTAGCAGGACTAGTGCTGTAAGGTTACCATTGTCCATAGAAGAGAGAATATCGTTGCTCACACGGACTAGTGCAGCCTCGGTCCCATGGAAAGGCTTGTATGCTGACTGGAACACGTCGGACAGGTTGAAAGTATGAATGTGATCAGAAATACGTGATGACACTACTCGTTCGATGACTTTTCCAAGATATTTTAAGTTTGCAACCGGTCTGTAGTTTTTGAATATCTCCTTGTCCAGGTTTGGTTTCTTGATGAGCGGCCTGATGTAGGAAACTTTGAGGCTATCGGGGAAACAACCGGAACTGAGAGATTCGTTTACAAGCTTAGTGATGTAGGGTACAAATATATCAATGTTTTGCTTTATCATGGATGTTGATACTGGATCCAGCTCACAGGATTTTGAAGGAGATTTCATAATAACCCTTTGAATCTCAGCAACAGTGGCAGGCTCAAACACAGATAGTCTACACTCTGGTTGAAGATGTGGCAATGTCTGCGGCATGTTGTAAGGGACTGATGAAAATGATGAGCGGATGTCTGAAATCTTGGTGACAAAGAATTTCTGGAACTCATTTGCTAAGTCCTGGTTATTGTAGGTGGATGGAAGGACAGGGGTTTTGGGTTTGAGCAACAACTTACCAATTATCTTGAAGAGCTTCTTTTGATCTCCTGAGGATTCTTGTACTTGAGATGAATAATGGATGATCTTTGCCTGGTTGATCAAATTCCTAACTACTTTACATTGGTTGCGATATTCTTGTCGTTGTATTGCCAATTTGCCAAATAGGTGTTGCAACAAGATACGTTGTAAAAAAATGAGCCAAGTTTTGTTCACATTTTCCCACAACATCAGTGTAGTGTAGTCTAAATAGTACTATTTAAGAGACTTTTAAGAAATTATTAAGCCTAAAATAGAAACTGCCCCAAAGTGCTGAAAAAACCTAAAAATAACACTGAACAACAACTGTGGCAGAAAAGCAATAGAAGAAAAATCGCACAATTTTTTTATACTAAAAACGGCACAAAATATTACAAACTAAAGTTAACCAAATTAGCTCTATTGAAACTCAGCAACACCTATTTTTTTGGAAAACTGAAAATACAATTGAAACCACAGAGATTTACATAAATTAAGCCTACAAAAGTATTTTATTGCAAACACACAAAATAATTGTAACAAGATAAGTATGAGAGATGTTGAATTTGCATCGGGGACAAAGAATATAATTTTTGATTTTTTACCCATACACCGATATGTGTTAGCACTGTATACTCGGTACTTTCCCGAGTCCTGTGAAAAAATATCACAGGCATGTTACTCGGGTGGGATTCAAACCCACGACCCTTGAAATTCTAGAGCCGTGTCTTACCAACTAGACTACAGAGGTTGCCCGGTAGCTAGAGGCAGTCCAAATCCCATGTTTTGGCAGGGGGTACCGCAACGATATAAGAGATGTTTAAAAAAAAAAAGAATTTGCATCGGGTACAAAGAATATAAATTTTTGGTTTTTACCCATACACCAATGTGTGTTTAATAGCACTGTATACTCAGTACTTTCCCAAGTCCTATGAAAAAAACATCACAGGCATGTTACTAGGATGGGATTCTAACCCACGACCCTTGCAAGATAAGTATGTCCCGTTATAGTTAAATGATATCTTATTCAACTTAACATTTATTTCCATACTCACAATAAGAAAAGACAGAATCATTTGGGGAAAAAAATATAGTAGTTCATTAATTACAAGCAAACAGTATAGTAATAATAATGATTACACAGCATTTAAAATGATTTTATAAAGGCGTTCTGAATCTGATGTAAAACCACATCAAAGGCGCCGGTCAAGATGGAAAAGAGGAAATTATCAAGTGGTAGGGAAAGCAAGAGTGAACAGGTGTGTCTTCAGTTGCTGCTGAAAGATGGAGATGTTGTGTATTTCCTTGAGGTTTTCAGGAAGTGAATTCCAGAACCTGTGTGCTACGCTGGAAAAAAACCTGTCCCCGTAGCTGGCTTAACAGTATTCATGACTGATAAGAATGATACTGAAAAATAATTCAGTAGAATCTAGTAAGGAGGTTGTTCAAATAAGCTGAGGCCCTGTGAGAAATAGCCTTAGACAAAATACAACATTAAACAAAAAAACAAAACCCTCCAAACAAACGATGAACAGGCGAAAATGCAAAAATATCAATTCTCTTTTCATAGATTGTCACATTTCATCCATTTAAACTCCTATTAGGTACAAGTTTTTATCCACCTGATTTAGTTTACACCAATTTCACACTTAGGAGTGGCATTGAACCAGACAATAATAGCACTGGTACGGCAAGATTCAACGGCTTTCCACTAAGCTCCACCCACCGCGCACGTGAGCAAGACACGTGTACGAGCACTCCCAATGACATACTGCACGATTCTGCCGCGCATGCCAAATATACACGCGCGCATGACCGAGTTTGTCCGACCACAATCATTGCTGTGATTGGTCAAATGGGTGAACATGCACAGCTTGATTGACAAGCCGGATCGGTCCATTACTCATATAGCAGAGAATCCTCCTTCAAACAGTGCCCACAAGTAGCTCGCACAAACAAAAACAGTAAAAGAAAAACTTACAATGTATAAATAAAAATACAGAAGAACTAAACATTACTTAAAAAGTACAGCAGTGTGTTAATACAAGCAAGTAACAAGATGATACCAGCAATAACACTATAATTAACAAAATTATATTCAATTTCTCCTGAAGATGAGCAGAGTATCCTCTTCGAAACGTCGAGACCACACCGGCTTGTTTCAGAGCCAACACTCCCTCAAAAGAGATCTTATACATGGTTACTCCTTATTCTTCACACCATGCAAAGCTTCAAATCAAACATCATTTAAAATTATATTCACATCTAATAATCATACCTTTTGATCCCTCCTTGATACCCTGTAAGTCTGACACTTGTACACTCTTCCTCCATTTGTTGAGATGAGTTCAACAAAGAGAGGTCCAAACCGAGTTACACCACTCTGTGGCCACATCTCATCCCATTTCTAAATACAACCAACCAGGAGTAACAACAAAAATGTAAAATGACGTCAAATTATTACTGGGTAGTGTGAAAGAAATTTTGTCAAAATTTTATAACAGATGTGTATGCAAGCTGCCAGACACACAAGGCCTGAAGACCACTTCAAGGTGTAGGCTAAAAATCAACTATTTTTTAAGGGGCCGTTGCCACCTACTCCTGGGGATGAAACAGGGTTACCCCCTTTACAGTCCATATAGGGATATAGGCTTGGGTACCATCCATCAGAAGCCCGACTGGTAGAGCAGAATGCACTACCTCCTTAACTTAAAATATCTTATAAAAGTTCTTATAAACGTTTTGTTGTGTTTTTTGGGGCTCATTGTTGTGTTGTGGTCCAGCCGTGTAGTGCATCAAACTCAAGTTCAGTTGGCCAAGTCATCAAAGGGTTGAATCAAATACTTGTATGGTCCCAATGTTTGAATACACATCAGGCATTGGGTTTTCTACCAACCAATCAGTCTAATTGAAACAAAATAGTCCACTAAGTTGATTTTTAAACCTCAGAATTAGATTTCGAGGTCTCAAAATCAAGCATCTGAAAGCACACAACTTCGTGTGACAAGGGTTTTTTTTCTTTCATTATTATCTCGCAACTACGACGACAAATTGAGCTTAAATTTTCACAGGTTATGTTATTTGGTGCATATGTTGATGCGTGCACTTTGTAAAATACATAAAAATGGTCAATGACGCATATTTGCAACCCATCTATAATACTTCTATGCTGTGACTTACATTATACACTGAGCTTGGGTCGTCCAACGTCACGATCGCAGGGCAATTCCAGTCGAATGCCAGACGCCAGATATCGGCAACTGTATGAGGTAATGGAATCTGGGTTGTGATGAAGGCATCTTTACGATTGAAGCTCTACCAAAATAGAACATCAGAAAATAGAATTAGCTTCTTCATTCATTGACCAGCTGAAGAAAGTCGCTACACAACAGGAAACATCTGAGCTTATGACGCTGTTGCTGGACCGGGATGCGTGGAAGACGACCATCAGAGTTTCCCGAGAAGGCGTCGGCTGAAGATATCCTCTCGCTCAACTGATCTGATCTGATTGCAAACTGCTATACCAACTGAAAGGACTTGTGATTTGAAAGCATTAAAGATAGCTCAGTTTGTACTCAATTCAGTTCACTTTACTTCCAATCCATTATGGTTAACAATACATAAAGTAGTGACTAATGCATAATATTTTACAAGCCAATGCGATAATATGTTAATACAGAGATGTAATGAAATTATAAAAACTAACATTTACAATTAAAGGCAATCTTATAATAACAGAAAACACAAATTAAAAACCAATACAAAACACATGGTGGAGCTGGAGGGGGGCCCATAAAAAGCAGGGCTTGTCAAGTACTGACTCCCCTAACGAAGAAAGCAATGAAGCAATTCTACTAGGTGTTGAGATCAAAGGAAAATTGTGCGGCAAAACAATTCTAATATACAAGAAGAACAAAGACAAAACAGTAGGCATTAAATAACTACTAAGAACTACATTGAGAGATGAATATGATGTGACAAATAATCAAAATGCCAACACGGTTTTACGAAGGTTGCAGGTTCGAGTCCCGCTCAAGTAAATTTGTCCTTCTTCAACTCAAAATTAAAACTATCGCACTTACATCCACAAAGGCTGCATTGATGTAGTTATTGCTGTCATCAGTGTCTCCTTCAGTAACCAGAAACGGGCGATGTCGCTCAACTAAACAAAAAGTGTCAACAGAAAACAGTATAACTAAACATGTCAAAAGGTTTAGTCGAGATCCGGAGCGAATATGTTCAAGCGGGAAGAATAACCCATAATTGGTATACACAAACTGAGAAACATTACTGGCAGTAGTGCAAACTGGAGCATTCATTGAAACATCAGAAGCAATTTTAGGCTCAGAGTTTGCATTTCTCAAACTTAAAAAAATTACTTTTCAGAATTTTAGCAAAACTTACGTGGGAGAATATCGGGGAATCTGTTCTTGTTGGTGTTCTCTGGAAGGAGACCTCCTGTAAATGCATCATCCGGCTTGGGTGTGACTTGATTCAGGATCTAGTACAACAAAAGAATCATTAATAATAATAATAATAATAATAATAATAATAATAATAATAATAATAATAATAATAATAATAACAAATTCTTATATAGCGCATTTCACAATAACCGTATCAATGCTCTTTACATTAGTGCCCTGGTCATGGGGCCAATAACATCCCTGTAATGTTTCTCAGCTCCCTTGGGAGTATACAGCCCTGAGCTGCCTGTAAGGTGTTGTGGCTTTTTCATACACAATATCAACCTCTACCCTCGCAGGTACCCATTTATACTCCTGGGCGAAGAGAAGTAATTATAGTAAAGTATCTTGCTCAAGGACACAAGTGTCACAATAATTAATGTTATAAACGTTAGGACTAGAGATAGCTCAGTGATGAGAGCTCTTGGTGTGATAGGAGATTCTGTCCCCATTTAAGCTTCAACGGTGAGCAACAGAAAAGATTATATTTACCCGAAACTCATCTTCAAGATGCGTCCGTCTTGTCTTGGGATTCAGTCTCTTAAGCTTGGATAATGTCTCAGGGTAATCTCGAATAAGGATTTGTGTATCCCCACAGAGATAAGCCTCCAACAGAGCAGAATAAATGAAGACGTACTGATCCTACAAAAGTATACCAACAAATGACAATTATTAACTTTTGAAGAACAAATTAATTGGGAGTTTGTTTGGGTTTTTAAGATTTTATTAGTTTTTTTTTAATTAAAAGTGGGAACATAAAAACAAAATCAAATGAAACTTCCAAAAAACTTTTCTCCCAATTCTTGGTTAGTACCTTACATTTACATTTTGTCATTTTCGTTTTAAGAATCAATTCTGGTTTTAACACATCTCAAGATGACAGTTTCTGTACTTTTGTATTACCTAGACAGCCTCTGTCCAACTTGTGATGCCTACAAAATTAAAATAAACAACAATACACAGTTCAATATCAATTCACTTACATAAGTTTGCACCATGTTGACTCGACTTTCCCTCATCTCATTTACACAACCGAAAACGCTTATTTGTTGTCTTTGAGTCATCATATCTAATAACGTGTAGATGGCGATAAATGTTCCTGTACGTCCAACACCAGCGCTGTATACAAAAATCATTCATAACCGCAAAAACATTCATTTGAATAAAAGAACAAAACCTACAAAACATGCATGTTTTGGAACACAATTTATACTAATTCTTTTTAAAGGAGGTCATTGGTTCAATTCCCGCTCCAGTAATGTTTTCTTTGTACAACCGCAATTTATTTTCAAGTTGGTTAAGACTGGAACTCCTTGCCTGGTGCATGTTTCCCTCCATCATACAATCTAGACTGTTTTAAGAGAAATATCAATTTCTACCTTCAGCTCCCCTGGGTTCTTTTTCACATTAAATAATTTGTCTTGCTGAAGCCCCAAACCAAGAGTGGCTTTTAGTTTGGGGTGAGAATGCATAATAAAAAAAAAACGAAAAAAAAACACCAAACTTGACTTTACCTGCAATGGATCAGTACAGGTGTTTCTGCCCCATGGTTGACCTGACTCTTCTTTGTGTCCTTCACTACTTGGATGAGATTGAGAATGGTACTGGGGTACAAGGGCACTCCCATATCGGGCCAGGACGTCATAGTGAAGTGCTTAATCATACGACACTCCGATTCACATTCGACCTTAAAATGAAACATTAAAATGAATTAAAAGATACAATTCTAAAAAAACACCAGACTGATAGTTTAAAAAAAATACAAATTTAAAAAACTGAATAAAGTACAAAGCCAGTGAGTGGCAAGGAGTAACAGGTTATGACCAGCACCTTTAAAAGGCCAGCCTTCCAAGAAAATTGTCAACAAACACCCTGTCCGTCAGAAAAAATTAAAAATAGTATATAAAATTAAGCAATGGATGACTTTGGGATGTTATAGGTATCATTCGGCATCCCGGTTACTTTTTCACTTTGAACAAAACTGAAAAATGCGTTTATCAGGTAAGTCTGCCGCCACCTAGTGTCTCAAATAGTTCCCATCCGAGGCCAAATATCAGCTGGTAAGCATGCAAATAAGTTTGCACCACACAAGAAAAAGTTACTAAGCAGAAATGGGAGATGTAGTGAATTTATTTTCTGATAGTAGCTACAATCCATTAGTGGTGCTACTTTTTTGTTTTCTCACCTATGTGTATGATTGTATATTTTTCTTTATCGTTCTTAATTTTGTACGTGATATTTTTTACTTAATAAATGAAATGAAAACTGTACAGTCTAGACTTCATTCAAAAATGTTAATTTCTTCTTAATTTTTCTTCAAGTAGATTTTGTATGTAGAACAATGAATACACAAAACTACATTATATTTAACTTGTAAACACAAGAACATTTCTTAAAAAAAAAAAAAGATAAAGGACGGAAGTACCTTGTGAACTTTGAGCGTATGAATGGTATAATCAGACAGAGATTTCTGCTCCTCCAAGCTGACAACCACATCTCCAAATTGTTCCGATTGATCCTTGCCACTTGGCCAATACTTCTTGCATTTGTCCTGATTATTGTTCATTCAGAAAGGAAGACAAGAAAAGAATACTAGAGATGAGCCGTACTACATTATAACTCATGTGTGTATGCAGTCTTTACTAAATCAAAGAACTGGAGATGGGCAGGTCACATAGCAAGGAGGTATGACAAGTGATGGGCATGCAAAAAACCAACTGGACTCCAAGAAACCGGACAAGAAGTAGAGGTATAAACAAAACAGAAGATGGAGAGATGAGCTAAGTACATGTAGGGGCGTTGCTTGGCAACAGACAGCGCAGGATAGAGTGAAATGGAGAATTGGTGAAGAGGCTTTCCTCCTGCAGTGGAGTGAAACGGGCTAGACAGTCGGCTTAGAGGGACGAGTTGTTTGCCTGAAATTTTACATAGATAAAAACATAAGTAACAATTTTTATACAGCCGGGCTCGACCACATTGTAGTCGCGGCTGTCGCAATTCAGCCTCTCAGCTGTAAGGATGATATCCTCCCAAATTATAAACCTAAGGATCACTGAAAGTGTCATTCCTGAAAAGTTGCTTTTAATGTTCAGTTTTGGAGGCGTGTGACAACCCCAAAATTAGCCACACAATCTGGAGTGAGGTTGGATTCGAACCAGGGTCCAAAAAAGATGAAATAATCAAGAATATAGCACCGTGCCAACCCAAGATTAGCAATTAGTATGACATTACACTCATGTTATCAATCAAAGACTCACCTTTCCATTCTCAACAAGTTTTGTTACCATGACGATGAGGGTTATTTGCTCCTGCCAGATCATTCGCCAAAAGTCATTCAACGCTGATGCATTTGGGCCTTTGTAAAGTAAAGGAAAATTCCAAATATACAATTAAAATACTTTCAAATTACTACATGAGCGTGTTCATTTACCTACATTTTTGTGCAAGAAGATACAAAAATCTAATTTTTGACTGAATGCAATGGAAATACTTTTGCCCTTGGCTAAATTTAGCAAAGTACAAACAATAGAATAAGGTAATCAGCCAAAAGATCATTTCATATGTCCACTGGTGACTGATGCTGCTTATTTTTGCTCAGCAGAAAATTGTTAAGCATTATTTTCTATTGAAGCAGGTGAAATTCGGCCCTGTAGTGACTTGTAGACAAAAAAAGAGTGTTTGTTTTATTTTATTTTATTTATTTTTAAATTCTGGTTGTGAAGCCAATGAGTCTCAGAAAAAAAGCTAACCCAATGGAGAAAAGGTAAGGAAGGAAGTTTCAGTTTGAGATGTTGGAGGAAAACCCAAGAGAAATATTCATAGGAAACACCACCCAGTCAGGCAGGGACTGAAAACCCAAATCCACATATAAAGCTACTAGTTCAACTATTGCATGGTTGATGTATTGAGTATCCTATATGTATGAGATTTAAAGGCAGTGGACACTAATGGTAATTACTCAAAATAATTATTATCATAAAACCTTACTTGATTGTGAGTAATGGGGAGAGGTTGATAGTATAAAACATTCTGAGAAACGGCTCCCTCTGAAGTAATGTAGCTTTCGAGAAAGAAGTAATTTTCCACGAATTTGATTTCGAGACCTCAGATTTAGAATTTGAGGTCTCGAAATCAAGCATCTGAAAGCACACAACTTCATGTGACAAGGTTGTTTTTTTTTTCTTTCATCACGCAACTTCGACGACCGATTGAGCTCAAATTTTCACAGGTCTGTTATTTTATGCAAATGTTGAGATACACCAACTGAGAAGACTAGTCTTTGACAATTACCAATAGTGTCCACTGTCTTTAAAATAATGCAGAGAGGAAAATAATTTAGGTAGGACCATCTCATAATTAAGTTGAAGTGTTTTAGAGAAAAATTGTGGGCTACTTTTTTGAGCGCTGGACAGTTTTAGTTTGAGCCTTTTACTTTTGCATTCTTGGATTTAAGAATGAAGTCTTACCCATAGCTGCAATGAAGGACGTTTTGTGGTTGTAGTCCTGTGGAGAGAATACAAATTGCATGATCAAAGCGTAACAATTAAAGACAGCTTATATTTTGCTTTTTAATCCCTTCAGTATAAAAAAAAATGAAACGTCAAAAAATTTTACTGTGGCAAATTTCACAACTTATCCTGAGGTAATAGTGTTACCTTTATATAGCTTGCATTGTAGTAATCTGAAAGTGGTACCCCGTCGATTGGAACCAGCGGTATATCCAATGCAATTTTAACATACCTGAAACCATAGTTGTCAAAAGAATGTTCTATTTAAATATATGTATTTGTATATAATATAATAGGAGTAGAATTGAATAATAATATATTCTTCTCATTTTGTTAGATGATCATTCCAGAGTACCGCTGGTTCCAATCGACGGGGTACCACTTTCAGATTACTACAATGCAAGCTATATAAAGGTAACACTATTACCTCAGGATAAGTTGTGAAATATTTGCCACAGTAAAATTTTTTGACGTTTCATTTTTTTTTATACTGAAGGGATTAAAAAGCAAAATATAAGCTGTCTTTAATTGTTACGCTTTGATCATGCAATTTGTATTCTCTCCACAGGACTACAACCACAAAACGTCCTTCATTGCAGCTATGGGTAAGACTTCATTCTTAAATCCAAGAATGCAAAAGTAAAAGGCTCAAACTAAAACTGTCCAGCGCTCAAAAAAGTAGCCCACAATTTTTCTCTAAAACACTTCAACTTAATTATGAGAGATGGTCCTACCTAAATTATTTTCCTCTCTGCATTATTTTAAAGACAGTGGACACTATTGGTAATTGTCAAAGACTAGTCTTCTCAGTTGGTGTATCTCAACATTTGCATAAAATAACAGACCTGTGAAAATTTGAGCTCAATCGGTCGTCGAAGTTGCGTGATGAAAGAAAAAAAAAACAACCTTGTCACATGAAGTTGTGTGCTTTCAGATGCTTGATTTCGAGACCTCAAATTCTAAATCTGAGGTCTCGAAATCAAATTCGTGGAAAATTACTTCTTTCTCGAAAGCGACATTACTTCAGAGGGAGCCGTTTCTCAGAATGTTTTATACTATCAACCTCTCCCCATTACTCACAATCAAGTAAGGTTTTATGATAATAATTATTTTGAGTAATTACCATTAGTGTCCACTGCCTTTAAATCTCATACATATAGGATACTCAATACATCAACCATGCAATAGTTGAACTAGTAGCTTTATATGTGGATTTGGGTTTTCAGTCCCTGCCTGACTGGGTGGTGTTTCCTATGAATATTTCTCTTGGGTTTTCCTCCAACATCTCAAACTGAAACTTCCTTCCTTACCTTTTCTCCATTGGGTTAGCTTTTTTTCTGAGACTCATTGGCTTCACAACCAGAATTTAAAAATAAATTAAATAAAATAAAACAAACACTCTTTTTTTGTCTACAAGTCACTACAGGGCCGAATTTCACCTGCTTCAATAGAAAATAATGCTTAACAATTTTCTGCTGAGCAAAAATAAGCAGCATCAGTCACCAGTGGACATATGAAATGATCTTTTGGCTGATTACCTTATTCTATTGTTTGTACTTTGCTAAATTTAGCCAAGGGCAAAAGTATTTCCATTGCATTCAGTCAAAAATTAGATTTTTGTATCTTCTTGCACAAAAATGTAGGTAAATGAACACGCTCATGTAGTAATTTGAAAGTATTTTAATTGTATATTTGGAATTTTCCTTTACTTTACAAAGGCCCAAATGCATCAGCGTTGAATGACTTTTGGCGAATGATCTGGCAGGAGCAAATAACCCTCATCGTCATGGTAACAAAACTTGTTGAGAATGGAAAGGTGAGTCTTTGATTGATAACATGAGTGTAATGTCATACTAATTGCTAATCTTGGGTTGGCACGGTGCTATATTCTTGATTATTTCATCTTTTTTGGACCCTGGTTCGAATCCAACCTCACTCCAGATTGTGTGGCTAATTTTGGGGTTGTCACACGCCTCCAAAACTGAACATTAAAAGCAACTTTTCAGGAATGACACTTTCAGTGATCCTTAGGTTTATAATTTGGGAGGATATCATCCTTACAGCTGAGAGGCTGAATTGCGACAGCCGCGACTACAATGTGGTCGAGCCCGGCTGTATAAAAATTGTTACTTATGTTTTTATCTATGTAAAATTTCAGGCAAACAACTCGTCCCTCTAAGCCGACTGTCTAGCCCGTTTCACTCCACTGCAGGAGGAAAGCCTCTTCACCAATTCTCCATTTCACTCTATCCTGCGCTGTCTGTTGCCAAGCAACGCCCCTACATGTACTTAGCTCATCTCTCCATCTTCTGTTTTGTTTATACCTCTACTTCTTGTCCGGTTTCTTGGAGTCCAGTTGGTTGTTTTGCATGCCCATCACTTGTCATACCTCCTTGCTATGTGACCTGCCCATCTCCAGTTCTTTGATTTAGTAAAGACTGCATACACACATGAGTTATAATGTAGTACGGCTCATCTCTAGTATTCTTTTCTTGTCTTCCTTTCTGAATGAACAATAATCAGGACAAATGCAAGAAGTATTGGCCAAGTGGCAAGGATCAATCGGAACAATTTGGAGATGTGGTTGTCAGCTTGGAGGAGCAGAAATCTCTGTCTGATTATACCATTCATACGCTCAAAGTTCACAAGGTACTTCCGTCCTTTATCTTTTTTTTTTTTTAAGAAATGTTCTTGTGTTTACAAGTTATATATAATGTAGTTTTGTGTATTCATTGTTCTACATACAAAATCTACTTGAAGAAAAATTAAGAAGAAATTAACATTTTTGAATGAAGTCTAGACTGTACAGTTTTCATTTCATTTATTAAGTAAAAAATATCACGTACAAAATTAAGAATGATAAAGAAAAATATACAATCATACACATAGGTGAGAAAACAAAAAAGTAGCACCACTAATGGATTGTAGCTACTATCAGAAAATAAATTCACTACATCTCCCATTTCTGCTTAGTAACTTTTTCTTGTGTGGTGCAAACTTATTTGCATGCTTACCAGCTGATATTTGGCCTCGGATGGGAACTATTTGAGACACTAGGTGGCGGCAGACTTACCTGATAAACGCATTTTTCAGTTTTGTTCAAAGTGAAAAAGTAACCGGGATGCCGAATGATACCTATAACATCCCAAAGTCATCCATTGCTTAATTTTATACTATTTTTAATTTTTTCTGACGGACAGGGTGTTTGTTGACAATTTTCTTGGAAGGCTGGCCTTTTAAAGGTGCTGGTCATAACCTGTTACTCCTTGCCACTCACTGGCTTTGTACTTTATTCAGTTTTTTAAATTTGTATTTTTTTTAAACTATCAGTCTGGTGTTTTTTAGAATTGTATCTTTTAATTCATTTTAATGTTTCATTTTAAGGTCGAATGTGAATCGGAGTGTCGTATGATTAAGCACTTCACTATGACGTCCTGGCCCGATATGGGAGTGCCCTTGTACCCCAGTACCATTCTCAATCTCATCCAAGTAGTGAAGGACACAAAGAGTCAGGTCAACCATGGGGCAGAAACACCTGTACTGATCCATTGCAGGTAAAGTCAAGTTTGGTGTTTTTTTTTCGTTTTTTTTTTATTATGCATTCTCACCCCAAACTAAAAGCCACTCTTGGTTTGGGGCTTCAGCAAGACAAATTATTTAATGTGAAAAAGAACCCAGGGGAGCTGAAGGTAGAAATTGATATTTCTCTTAAAACAGTCTAGATTGTATGATGGAGGGAAACATGCACCAGGCAAGGAGTTCCAGTCTTAACCAACTTGAAAATAAATTGCGGTTGTACAAAGAAAACATTACTGGAGCGGGAATTGAACCAATGACCTCCTTTAAAAAGAATTAGTATAAATTGTGTTCCAAAACATGCATGTTTTGTAGGTTTTGTTCTTTTATTCAAATGAATGTTTTTGCGGTTATGAATGATTTTTGTATACAGCGCTGGTGTTGGACGTACAGGAACATTTATCGCCATCTACACGTTATTAGATATGATGACTCAAAGACAACAAATAAGCGTTTTCGGTTGTGTAAATGAGATGAGGGAAAGTCGAGTCAACATGGTGCAAACTTATGTAAGTGAATTGATATTGAACTGTGTATTGTTGTTTATTTTAATTTTGTAGGCATCACAAGTTGGACAGAGGCTGTCTAGGTAATACAAAAGTACAGAAACTGTCATCTTGAGATGTGTTAAAACCAGAATTGATTCTTAAAACGAAAATGACAAAATGTAAATGTAAGGTACTAACCAAGAATTGGGAGAAAAGTTTTTTGGAAGTTTCATTTGATTTTGTTTTTATGTTCCCACTTTTAATTAAAAAAAAACTAATAAAATCTTAAAAACCCAAACAAACTCCCAATTAATTTGTTCTTCAAAAGTTAATAATTGTCATTTGTTGGTATACTTTTGTAGGATCAGTACGTCTTCATTTATTCTGCTCTGTTGGAGGCTTATCTCTGTGGGGATACACAAATCCTTACTCGAGATTACCCTGAGACATTATCCAAGCTTAAGAGACTGAATCCCAAGACAAGACGGACGCATCTTGAAGATGAGTTTCGGGTAAATATAATCTTTTCTGTTGCTCACCGTTGAAGCTTAAATGGGGACAGAATCTCCTATCACACCAAGAGCTCTCATCACTGAGCTATCTCTAGTCCTAACGTTTATAACATTAATTATTGTGACACTTGTGTCCTTGAGCAAGATACTTTACTATAATTACTTCTCTTCACCCAGGAGTATAAATGGGTACCTGCGAGGGTAGAGGTTGATATTGTGTATGAAAAAGCCACAAGCGCCTTACAGGCAGCTCAGGGCTGTATACTCCCCAGGGAGCTGAGAATCATTACAGGGATGTTATTGGCCCAATGACCAGGGCACTAATGTAAAGAGCATTGACACGGTTATTGTGAAATGCGCTATATAAGAATTTGTTATTATTATTATTATTATTATTATTATTATTAATGATTCTTTTGTTGTATTAGATCCTGAATCAAGTCACACCCAAGCCGGATGATGCATTTACAGGAGGTCTCCTTCCAGAGAACACCAACAAGAACAGATTCCCCGATATTCTCCCACGTAAGTTTTGCTAAAATTCTGAAAAGTAATTTTTTTAAGTTTGAGAAATGCAAACTCTGAGCCTAAAATTGCTTCTGATGTTTCAATGAATGCTCCAGTTTGCACTACTGCCAGTAATGTTTCTCAGTTTGTGTATACCAATTATGGGTTATTCTTCCCGCTTGAACATATTCGCTCCGGATCTCGACTAAACCTTTTGACATGTTTAGTTATACTGTTTTCTGTTGACACTTTTTGTTTAGTTGAGCGACATCGCCCGTTTCTGGTTACTGAAGGAGACACTGATGACAGCAATAACTACATCAATGCAGCTTTTGTGGATGTAAGTGCGATAGTTTTAATTTTGAGTTGAAGAAGGACAAATTTACTTGAGCGGGACTCGAACCTGCAACCTTCGTAAAACCGTGTTGGCATTTTGATTATTTGTCACATCATATTCATCTCTCAATGTAGTTCTTAGTAGTTATTTAATGCCTACTGTTTTGTCTTTGTTCTTCTTGTATATTAGAATTGTTTTGCCGCACAATTGTCCTTTGATCTCACCACCTAGTATAATTGCTTCATTGCTTTCTTCGTTAGGGGAGTCAGTACTTGACAAGCCCTGCTTTTTATGGGCCCCCCTCCAGCTCCACCATGTGTTTTGTATTGGTTTTTAATTTGTGTTTTCTGTTATTATAAGATTGCCTTTAATTGTAAATGTTAGTTTTTATAATTTCATTACATCTCTGTATTAACATATTATCGCATTGGCTTGTAAAATATTATGCATTAGTCACTACTTTATGTAGTGTTAACCATAATGGATTGGAAGTAAAGTGAACTGAATTGAGTACAAACTGAGCTATCTTTAATGCTTTCAAATCACAAGTCCTTTCAGTTGGTATAGCAGTTTGCAATCAGATCAGATCAGTTGAGCGAGAGGATATCTTCAGCCGACGCCTTCTCGGGAAACTCTGATGGTCGTCTTCCACGCATCCCGGTCCAGCAACAGCGTCATAAGCTCAGATGTTTCCTGTTGTGTAGCGTCCTTCTTCAGCTGGTCAACGAATGAAGAAGCTAATTCTATTTTCTGATGTTCTATTTTGGTAGAGCTTCAATCGTAAAGATGCCTTCATCACAACCCAGATTCCATTACCTCATACAGTTGCCGATATCTGGCGTCTGGCATTCGACTGGAATTGCCCTGCGATCGTGACGTTGGACGACCCAAGCTCAGTGTATAATGTAAGTCACAGCATAGAAGTATTATAGATGGGTTGCAAATATGCGTCATTGACCATTTTTATGTATTTTACAAAGTGCACGCATCAACATATGCACCAAATAACATAACCTGTGAAAATTTAAGCTCAATTGGTCGTCGTAGTTGCGAGATAATAATGAAAGAAAAAAAAACCTTGTCACACGAAGTTGTGTGCTTTCAGATGCTTGATTTTGAGACCTCGAAATCTAACTCTGAGGTTTCAAAATCAAATTAGTGGACTATTTTGTTTCAATTAGACTGATTGGTTGGTAGAAAACCCAATGCCTGATGTGTATTCAAACATTGGGACCATACAAGTATTTGATTCAACCCTTTGATGACTTGGCCAACTGAACTTGAGTTTGATGCACTACACGGCTGGACCACAACACAACAATGAGCCCCAAAAAACACAACAAAACGTTTATAAGAACTTTTATAAGATATTTTAAGTTAAGGAGGTAGTGCATTCTGCTCTACCAGTCGGGCTTCTGATGGATGGTACCCAAGCCTATATCCCTATATGGACTGTAAAGGGGGTAACCCTGTTTCATCCCCAGGAGTAGGTGGCAACGGCCCCTTAAAACATAGTTGATTTTTAGCCTACACCTTGAAGTGGTCTTCAGGCCTTGTGTGTCTGGCAGCTTGCATACACATCTGTTATAAAATTTTGACAAAATTTCTTTCACCCTACCAAGTAATAATTTGACGTCATTTTACATTTTTGTTGTTACTCCTGGTTGGTTGTATTTAGAAATGGGATGAGATGTGGCCACAGAGTGGTGTAACTCGGTTTGGACCTCTCTTTGTTGAACTCATCTCAACAAATGGAGGAAGAGTCTACAAGTGTCAGACTTACAGGGTATCAAGGAGGGATCAAAAGGTATGATTATTAGATGTGAATATAATTTTAAATGATGTTTGATTTGAAGCTTTGCATGGTGTGAAGAATAAGGAGTAACCATGTATAAGATCTCTTTTGAGGGAGTGTTGGCTCTGAAACAAGCCGGTGTGGTCTCGACGTTTCGAAGAGGATACTCTGCTCATCTTCAGGAGAAATTGAATATAATTTTGTTAATTACTGTGTTATTGCTGGTATCATCTTGTTACTTGCTTGTATTAACACACTGCTGTACTTTTTAAGTAATGTTTAGTTCTTCTGTATTTTTATTTATACATTGTAAGTTTTTCTTTTACTGTTTTTGTTTGTGCGAGCTACTTGTGGGCACTGTTTGAAGGAGGATTCTCTGCTATATGAGTAATGGACCGATCCGGCTTGTCAATCAAGCTGTGCACGTTCACCCATTTGACCAATCACAGCAATGATTGTGGTCGGACAAACTCGGTCATGCGCGCGTGTGTATTTGGCATGCGCGGCAGAATCGTGCAGTATGTCATTGGGAGTGCTCGTACACGTGTCTTGCTCACGTGCGCGGTGGGTGGAGCTTAGTGGAAAGCCGTTGAATCTTGCCGTACCAGTGCTATTATTGTCTGGTTCAATGCCACTCCTAAGTGTGAAATTGGTGTAAACTAAATCAGGTGGATAAAAACTTGTACCTAATAGGAGTTTAAATGGATGAAATGTGACAATCTATGAAAAGAGAATTGATATTTTTGCATTTTCGCCTGTTCATCGTTTGTTAGGAGGGTTTTGTTTTTTTGTTTAATGTTGTATTTTGTCTAAGGCTATTTCTCACAGGGCCTCAGCTTATTTGAACAACCTCCTTACTAGATTCTACTGAATTATTTTTCAGTATCATTCTTATCAGTCATGAATACTGTTAAGCCAGCTACGGGGACAGGTTTTTTTCCAGCGTAGCACACAGGTTCTGGAATTCACTTCTTGAAAACCTCAGGGAAATACACAACAACTCCATCTTTCAGCAGCAACTGAAGACACACCTGTTCACTCTTGCTTTCCCTACCACTTGATAATTTCCTCTTTTCCATCTTGACCGGCGCCTTTGATTTGGTTTTACATCAGATTCAGAACACCTTTATAAAATCATTTTAAATGCTGTGTAATCATTATTATTATTACTATACTGTTTGCTTGTAATTAATGAACTACTATATTTTTTTCCCCAAATGATTCTGTCTTTTCTTATCGTGAGTATGGAAATAAATGTTACATTGAATAAGATATCATTTCACTATAACGGGACATACTTATCTTGCAAGTGTCGTGGGTTAGAATCCCATCCGAGTAACATGCCTGTGATGTTTTTTTCATAGGACTTGGGAAAGTACTGAGTATACAGTGCTATTAAACACACATTGGTGTATGGGTAAAAACCAAAAATTTATATTCTTTGTACCCGATGCAAATTCTTTTTTTTTTAAACATCTCTTATATCGTTGCGGTACCCCCTGCCAAAACATGGGATTTGGACTGCCTCTAGCTACCGGGCAACCTCTGTAGTCTAGTTGGTAAGACACTGCTCTAGAATTGCAAGGGTTGTGGGTTCGAATCCCACCTGAGTAAATATGCCTGTGATATTTTTTCACAGGACTCGGGAAAGTACTGAGTATACAGTGCTTACACATATCGGTGTATGGGTAAAAAATCAAAAATTAGTATTCTTTGTCCCCGATGCAAATTCAACATCTCTCATACTTATCTTGTTACAATTATTTTGTGTGTTTGCAATAAAATACTTTTGTAGGCTTAATTTATGTAAATCTCTGTGGTTTCAATTGTATTTTCAGTTTTCCAAAAAATAGGTGTTGCTGAGTTTCAATAGAGCTAATTTGGTTAACTTTAGTTTGTAATATTTTGTGCCGTTTTTAGTATAAAAAAATTGTGCGATTTTTCTTCTATTGCTTTTCTGCCACAGTTGTTGTTCAGTGTTATTTTTAGGTTTTTTCAGCACTTTGGGGCAGTTTCTATTTTAGGCTTAATAATTTATTAAAAGTCTCTTAAATAGTACTATTTAGACTACACTACACTGATGTTGTGGGAAAATGTGAACAAAACTTGGCTCATTTTTTTACAAATTATCTTGTTGCAGGAGAAGTCGATCATTGTAAAACATTTCCAACTACTTGGATGGGCCAGCAACCAAGACAAGCCAAGCTCCCCACAATGTATTCTAGATCTTCTAGGCGCTGTACAACGATGGAAAGATGAATGTCACTCATCCAGGCCTGCTATCGTACAGTGCTTGTGAGTTAGAATTGCACAAAATATCACTAACAATTAGGTATTAAACAGGATTAGTAGAGCTAACCAAATAGTCGCAGATGGTATTCATGTTTTGTGTGATCATTCAATAATAAACCTACGAAAATGTTGGCTTCCGCGTGTGCATACTCAATGTTACTATGCATTCTGCGCTTACAAGGCTATCGCAGAAATTTTGGCGCTTGCATGTAAGCGGGGAATCAAGTATAGTAAGCGCAGAATGCAGCGGTAAGCAGAGCCATGAAATTGGGCCCTGTCGTGTGAGTTGGGAGAATAAACTGAAAAACCATGCACAATTTTCAACAGGTAACCACATTGTCCTTAATATATTAACTATGGTTGTACCAACTGAAATCAGCTGGTGCATTTTGTTTTTGATTGCAGATTCAGTATTCTTTAACATGACTTCATATTAGAGGGAAATATTTCACAGAAAAAAAAAGTGTTTTAATATGAGCTTCATAATTCTTTAAGATTTTAAGCTAAAATTAACAATGTTTTGTTTCCTAACCAATCTTAATTAACACCTTTAAAAATATACCACCATTCCTGAGGGCCCAATTTCATAGAGCTGCTTAAGGACATAGTAGCTAAGCAAAACCAAAATATGCTTACCAGGATAAGATTAACAGCCAAAATATCAAGTCACATATATACCAACTGTGACTGGTATCCTGCTCATTAATTTTTGTGCTTAGCAGAACAGTTTTTGAGAACAAATTTCTGCTTTCGTAGGAAGTATGAAACAGGCTCAAGTTGAAACCATTCAGACACGGACTAGTTCTTTAAGTTTGTTTTTCTGTTTGTGTATTCAGAAATGGAGTAGGTAGAAGCGGAGTGTTCTGTGCTGTTTCAACTGTAGCAGAGAAAATAACAAGTGATGATGCAGTGGATATTTTCCAAGCAGTGAAAAGGCTTCGGATGAACCGACCTCTGATGGTCGAGACATTAGTGAGTACAGAACATAAACACATTTCTTATTTAAATCCATTCCTTTTCTTGTTTTTTTTCTTCTTTTTCTGAGTGTGTTATTTATTCGTCTGACATTTATACATATCATATGATTTTTGTGTTTGTGCCGCATTTGGTCCGTTTGTTTTCTTTGTTAAAAACCAAGTAACTTTTTATTGCCATTAATTTTAACAATGATTACCAAACGTATACCTTCCCTTTAAACCAATGTTCTACATACAAACAGGGTGTCATGGCCGAGTGTTTAAGAGCATTGAATTCAAGCTCTGGTTGTTAAATCATCGGAGTGTGGGTTCGGATCCTGGTCAGGACACTTGTGTCCTTGAGCAAGATACTTTACTATAATTGCTTCTCTTCACCAAGGGGTATAAATGGGTACCTGCGAGGGTAGAGGTTGATATTGTGTATGAAAAGGCCACAGGAGCGATACGGTTGCCTGGGGTTGTATACTCACTCCCCAGGGAGCTGAGAAAGATTAAAGGAATGTTATTGGCCCAATAACTTGGGCACTAATGTAAAGCGCATTGATATTGTAAAACGAGCTATATAAGAACTTAATACTATTATTAAAAACAATGTGATTATAAACACAATATCTACATCCGAGGGCATTGTATATTTCTTGACATGACCATAGTTTATTCTCCTTCAACAGGAGCAATACATTCTGTGCTATGAGGTGATTCAAGAACATCTACAGA